>NC_138769.1:44831970-45051970 GCF_965119305.1 Pelophylax lessonae | reverse complement strand
GCTCCTACATTGGTGGTCAGTGGTAAGAATGCTTCTTACATTGATGGTCAGTGGAAAGAATGCTCCTTACATTGATCGTCACTGGGAAGAATACTCCTTATATTGGCGGTCAGTGAGAAGAATACTCCTTACATTGGTGGTTAGTAGTAATAATGTTCCTGACATTGGTGGTCTGTAGGAAGAATGCTCCTTACATTGGTGGTCATTAGGAAAAAATGCCTCCTACATTGGTGGTCAGTGGGAAGAAAGCTCCAGACATCATACCTGGTCCTGGACCTCCATTACAGCAGTGGCACAGCTTGGCTTGGGCAAAAGTACAACTCCAGCCCTCTGATTTGGCAATGAAAAAGGAGTATGAGTCATAACTTTGCTCTTCCCTCCTGTTAGCATGTTCCCTGTTAGCACATGTGCACTGCAATAGACTCTTTTGGCTCTTAGCACTGCCCTTCTTCTCACCCAGACTACATACTGCAGTACAGGGGTTTGCAGGAGGCTGAAACAGACCAGAAGAGAAAATAAGAGCAGCTCATTGTTAGAACCTACATACACCTTAAGGACACAGGGGTCAATTCATTGCGGATTAAATACTGTGTGAATTTTTACCTTAAAATAACTCATGTGGTATTTTACTCAAAAGTACTCAATTCACTAAAAACATGCCTGATAATGTGTGTATTAAATCTATTTTGCAGTGTTTAGTACTTACATTTAGTTTTTTTTACATTATTTTATAGCAATTTTTTTTTATAGGCTAACACTGCATGAAAGGAAGCTCATTCTGTAAACGAAGGCACACAGAAATATGGTGAAACTAAGACAACATCCTTAGGGCTCACATTGTGGATCAATTTTTAGAGGGTGGCTGACAGGCGGCTGAGAGGTTATATGTCGCCACCTCAGTACCTGTTTTAACTCTTCAAAGCCTAGCCTAGCTGGGCTAAGTCTGCCATCTGGGGCACCTGCGGGGTGGCGGGCGTTGAAACACTCTCTGTATTACAGCCCTGAAACAAATTACTGTCAGGCGGAGTGCTCTTCACCAGGGCATATAAATATAAGCCTGAAAATATAGAAGGTTCAAAAATAACAGGATACCTTCTGGTATGCAAGGTTGCCTGGATACTCATAGCTGTATATCTACAGTGTGAGATCTAAGGCACTGCTGCCTCTGACTCTGACTGCTAGTCTAAGGTGATTTGGAATGAGATTTGATTATGTCACTACTGTGCTGCTCATTGTTCTTCCTTGCTGGAGGCTCTGACATAAGACACACAATGCAAGGCAAGGTAAGTCAGCAACAGAGAAAGATCAACTGCACGAAGACCGCAGGCAATGTTGGTGATAAGGTTGTTTTCTTTGGGGGGTTTATTTTGCCCTCTACCTGCCATTTTTTGGGCACAGCTTCCAAATATAGGTGGTGGCTGGTGCTCCATGGGCTGGGGGGGGGTGTCAGACGAACCGCAACATACACCCCCCCCCCCGGACCACACCAGGCAGGACCCCCCTGGCTCACTCATCCTGCCTGGACGCGACATCTAGACAAGTGTGGCGGCGGCGGCAACTTCAGTGTCTCCTCCCTCCTCCTCCACGCCCAATGGCATAGTTTCAAATTTCGGCCAATCGGGAAACGGGTCGCATGACCCGCTTCTTGATTGGCCAGGAGGAGGATCCATGTGACAATAGCAAATTTTCATTCGCTATTATCACACAACTGGGTGGGCTTGGGGCGCAGTGCTCTGCGTCCCGAGCCCACCCTTTTTTTTAGCCTATTAGAGCCTTTGGCTCTAATCACATGGCTATAAAAAAAAGCCCCATTGAACTCCATGCATCTGGAGCCCCGCAAGTAGATTAGGGGGCCGGACGCATGGATAGGGGGGCGGTGCCCCTGCGCCCCCAATACACCAGCCGCCACTGAGAAAGACCTCCCCATCCTGATCAACTACCCCCTCCCCAAAGTCCCCCCCCTTTTTATGAACTCTTTGTGTTGACTTTGGGGGAGACTCATTAAAACATGAGCATTCAGAATCTGGTGTTTTATGCATTGTAGCCAATCAGCTTCTTACTTTAGCTTGCTTAATTAAGCTTTGATAATCATATCTGGAATTTGAATGGTTCCTATGCATGCAAAGCTGCACCAGATTTTAGTAAATCCCCCCTTTATCTCAACCTCTGTCAAAAAGACCTAGCCTAGAGATAAACCTATTAAAACTAATGACTATAGCTGGAAGGACCACCAACATTATAATTACAGATTAGTCTAGGACTAAGATAGCATAGTCTTGACTCCGGGGCTTATATATACTAATTAGAGACCAGGATCATAGGGAACATGGCAGAGTCCTATAATAACGCTCCTTGGAGGTTTAACTTCCCTAACTATCTAAATCATCAAAAGAGTTGGCCTAAGTTCTTGAAAGGATAGGCTGACAAATTCCTGTTGTCACAAAGGGACTTTTCCTCAATTGACGTCATACCTACTTTAACCAACATAATTCTGACTTCTTATGCAAAAGAGGACAGTCACCCCGGGGGCTAATTAGTCCAGTTGTTGTGTTACTGTACTTAAGGATCCCTTCTCTAAGATGGATGAGTGTTTCTCGGTGATCTTCTAACTGCTGAAAGCCTTACATTTCCATTAATTGTTATTCGGGTTTAGCTGCTGGTGTATCCGTTTCTCCTACCAGGATAAGTACGGTAAATCATTTGGTTCCAAACTAAAAAAAAAACACATTTTTTTATGGCGTCATTAACTAACTGGGAGTCCATAAATACAAAATGATCAAAGACAGATTGAGAGGAGTATCAATAATGGCTTTTTGAAATTACATTAATGCTATGAGATGAAATGTAAAGCCTGACAATTAGCTTTTTTTATAAGTATCAGAGGGAAAAAAATCCTTCTCTGTGGTTTAGAATAACATTTTCCTACAAATCTATTATATTTCAGAGACATTTAAGCAAGATGGGAGACCAATTTAGAATGATGCTCCATAAAAATGCTGTGAATGCTAACCAGTTGGATTTTATATGAAACAAATGTAACAAACAGAATTGCAGATTCAGGCAAAATTTAAAGCTGAATGTAGAACTTTCAGTTTAGATAGAGTAAGGGAGGGTTATAACCTCTGTCAATTTTTTTTGCCATCTGTGTTCCAATGGGGAAATTTACCTTCACTTCCTGTCTGTTTCATAGAAAAACAGGTAGTGAGGGGAAATCCCTAAAAATTAAATCAATGATAATGGTAAACAGGACACATAGAGATGATTTATCTCCTTAATCCGGAGAAAGGGAGCAAAAAAAAAAAAACGTTACAGGTGTTTTAATCTCTTATCACTCTATCCCAAACTCCAGGTATGATCTTAATGGCATAGACACAACCTCTGATTTTAAGGAAGTAGAAAACAGACCTGTTATAAATACCCATCAGATAACAAATCAGCAGTTCACACAGTTGAATGCAAAAAGAATTAGATGCTCAGAGGGACATGCTGTTTGAACAGGAAAGGGTCGTACCTTTTGCCCATATAAAACAATTTGAATATATTTGGGACTTTTGAAGCATGTAAAACAAGGTCCTCTTATTCAGCTGCCCCCTTCCTTAAATGTTGCATAAAGAAGCTGTGGTTGAAGAAGAAGTTAGATAATATACTAATTTTCTCCAAATTTCATAGTGCAGGGAGTGATGTCATTCACCTGCTGGCATGATCTCTGGAAATGTGGATAGCCCATATCTCACAAGAAGATGCGGCACAACAGTGCAGGATTACCTTCTCGCTAGATTTTGCTACTCTCCATTCTCCAAGATCTGGCCAAAAGGAGGATCATGTCATCCTCACGTAGGCATTGGGAGAGAAAGCCAGGAAAAGGTAGATACTGTATATTATTAATTCAAGGACTCACTTTTTTTTTCTTAAAAAAGGAAGAGGCTCCTTTGGATAACTTTGATTGGTCTCAACTGAGTTGAAAAGAACATAAAAGTATTAGGATTCTCATGGAGTTATAGCAGGAGGATGTTGCAGATATGAACATAGATGAAGTCAGAGATACCAATGAATAAATCATAGCTCTAGGAAACCATCTACATTCCTCCCAAGGAAGCACCCATGAGCAACAGCCTTTCTGCCTTTGTCAGCCAGGTCATGAAGAACATTAATGATCTCGTTATTAAGGCGGAACTTCACCCAGCCAGGCCACATTTTATTTTATTTCCTTTTATTATTACCTTTTTTCATGGGATTCTGACCCGGGCCAGCATGATGTTTGTATAGCCCACAGACTCCTAAGATACCCAAGTTAGGAGGCCTGCAGGTATTCTACTGTACATGTGTCAGAATGTGTTATTGGGTGGCTTGCTGTCTTTTACTGGTACCTGAAGCCAGTACCCTGATGACACACCTAGGTGCATATTTTCAAGAATGTGGAAGAGACAGCCGGCCTCCTGATAATGTCATGTGAAGATGGCAGTGCGGGACCCAGAGGGAATAGGGGTGAGGGGGTGGGTGTAAGTGAAGGTCCTCCTTCAGATGGAAGATAGCCAAACACAGCCTAAAGAGAGAGACATAAAATATATTTTCCAAAGAATCATTCATTATTATTAAACCAGTTGATATGGGTGGAAATGTGGTGTTTTCATTGTGAATTATTGCACAGATCTGCATGAAATACACAAAGGACACCCAAATTCAAGTATGAATATACAGTTCTAAACAATATTTGTTTATCCAGATTTCAGCGTTATTAATTCTTATTACGGCCTCTTTAGATAATAATATGTTAAAGGAAGGCCTCACCATCCTTCCCTCTAAAGTGACTCCTTCCTCATGGATGCTCTGTATTAACTTTATATCAATCACTGTCATAAAGGCCTAGCCTTCGAATAATTGTAAAACATGTAATAGCTAAAACTGGAAAGGACCTCTGGCAATATTTTAGATTGTAGATTACTGTAGAAGTACTGTAGAGCATATAGGATTGTACTCTCTCTCTGGGGCTCATATATATTAAATAGAGGGCAGAAAACTAGGGAACAGGCAGAGCCCTGTAATATTGCCTCTGGGAGGGTTAGCTTTCTTAACTATCTCAAAAATACCTAAAGCCTTCAAAGGACAAATTAACAGATTCTTGTTGCCACAAACCGACTAGTTCTTAGTTAGAGCAGAATTGACGTCACACCCACTTTTAACAACATCATTCTGACCTCTTGTGAAATGTGGAACAACCACCCTGGGGGACTAATTATTAAAATTGTTGAGTTACTGTACTTGAGGATTCCTTCCCTAAGATAGATGAGTCGTTTAAAGTGGTCTTCTATGTTGAGAGCCTTACATTTTTATTGTTATTCTTGCCTTATTCATTATTCTTGCCTTGTCATTTATTAACTAAGAATCCACAGTGTCCAAAAATACAAAATGATCAACGACATTTTGTTATTTAAAGACAGATTGAGAGGAATTGCGTAAGTGTTGTGGGATAAAATCTGAAGCCTGGTGAATAATTAACTGTATTGAAAAGTATCAGAAGGAAAACAATTCAAATCTGGGACTGAGAAATACAATTTTCCCACAAATATTCCATATTTTGTTGATGTTTAACCAATTGGTGCCCGTGCTGTAGCCAAATACGGCTACATCGCTGGTTTAAAATGCAAGGAGGGAGTAAATGGATGTCCTTCCATTCTCTTGCTGCCCTTGTGATTCAGCTGATCACAAAGTAGGGTAAACAGCCAATCACAGTGGGCTTTCTTTCCTTCACGCTGGTAGCCAGCTTCTGTTAGAAGGACATCTGTCCCCTTAGTGCCCACCAGTGCTCCTTATCAGTGCCCACCAGTGCCATCTATAAGTGCCCAACAGTACTGCTAGTCAGTGCCCACCAGTGACACCTATCAGTGCCCATCAGTGCTCATCAGTGCCCCATCATCAGTGTCACTTATCAGTGCTGCCTATCAGTGCCCATCAATGTCGCCTATCAGTGCCACCCATTAGTGCAGCCTCATCATTGCCTCCTGAGCAGTGCCCACCAGTGCCGCCTCATCAGTGCCCATCAGTGCCACCCATCAGTGCTCATCAGTGCCGCCTCATCAGTGCCCATCATTGCAGCCTATTAGTGCCCATCGGTGCAACCCCATCAGTGCCCATGAATGAAGGAGAAATATATCCTGTTTGCAAACTTTTATAACAAAATATGAAAAACATTTTGTTTTTCTTTTTTTGTTTGTTTAGCAAAAAATAAATAAAAAACCCCAGTGGTGATTAAATACCACCAAAAGAATGTTCTATTTGTGTGAAAAAATGATAAAAATTTAATTTGGGTACAGTGTTGCAAATTGCAAATCAATTCACAATTGTCATTCAAAGTGTGAGAGCGCTGAAAGCTGAAAATTGGCCTGGGCATGAAGGGGGTATAGGTGCCCAGCAAGCAAGTGGATAAACAACGATGGAAGACCAATTTAGAATTATGGTCAAAGCAAATGATGAGCATTTAGGTTGTGTCAGAAACAAATACAGTAAACTGAATCACAGTTTTAAGAAATATTTAATGGATTAATTGATATAGAAGAAGCTCCTGTTTTCAGACAGAAATTGGATCAACTGAACATTAGACTGAGTTGTTAAATAAAAAAAAATTGAGAAGAAAAAAGAACAATATTGAAAGTAGTCAATTCACATACCTTACTGGTAAAGCTTACAAAAAGTTGAATAGAAACACACAAATACAAGAGGATAGAAATGGAGGGCTTGCAAAACATTACAATAATCTCATACATTATCACTAACTTCTAAACCCTAATTGTCAGATAATCCAATGGCGCTTTTCCACTGCATGGAACCGAACGGTTGGGCTCGCTTTTGTGCTTTTCCACTGCTAGGAACGGTTCGGTACGGTATGGCGGCGCTTTTCCACTACATGGAACCGAACGGTACGGCTCTCTTAAACAGTACCACCTCGATTGTGGCTCCAAGAGGTACCATACCGGTACCATATCCCACAATCCTTTGCATGCAGTCACTACTAGCCACTGATTGGTCAGAGAATCGTTGTTATCCCACCCACTTAACTTTAGTACTACTTTAGTGGAAAAGCAAACCATACCAAACCGTACCGAACCGTTCCAACACCGTACCATACGGTACCAGCAGTGGAAAAGCAAACCGGGCCAAGCAGGGCCGAGTAGAGCCGAGCCGGTACTTGCAGTGGAAAAGTGCCACAACATTAGTATGGCAAATGGCATACATATACGTGACACAAAAAGTCCACTATCATACACAATCACAAGTCGCATCTCATTGGAGTGATTTTTCAGCATTAAGCATTTCGCAAATAGGTAAGATTGAAGTGGCATCCAGTAATGTTGTTGACAACAGATTACACCAGGATTTGGACCCTTTATGGAGCCCCTGTCATTGGGGGCATCACTAAAAAGTCAGGTAACAAATCAGCAATTTATACAATCAAATGTTGCTTCCAAGAAAAGAAACATGGTTCATTTTTCCAGACAGAAAGAGTTAGATACAAAGAGGAAAGTCATTAATTTATCATCCTATGTGCTGCCTGAACAGAAAATTAGAAAAAGGACAATTTTTTCAATTTTCATGCAAAATTTGGATACATTTGAGGCTATTAAGAACTTGCATTAAAAAAAAAAAAGAATGAAGGAAATCAGTAGCGCAATCTAGCATGTCAACAACTCCAAAAATTCATAGAATTAGTCCATGAAAAAAAAGTCAGTCAACAAATTGAAGTACTGTGATTAGTTTCAATTACAATGAATAGTTCAATTTGGAAGGAACCGCGGTATCCCGATGTGAAATTAAGAAGAACACCTCAAAACCCACCACCGATGTGTATTCTCACTCCCAATACCATGGAAACTCACCAGAAAAAATTGCCTTCCATTCTCATGGAAAAGGCAAAATACACTTCACATTATCCATCCCGATCACCTGGACAAATGGTGTACGTTCCTCCTTCACCCTCATCCTCACCAGGATATGATAGAGCTGATATATGCAAAAAGAACAGCCTCTACTAGTGTCATATCCTTTTTAACAATCAATACGTTTTATTAAAACAATCTGTGTTACACTCACATATTGCATTCTTGAAATATACATAAATGACCGAACCGAGTATACCCTGCCAGTCTCCACGCTGGTGAATCGATCTGCTGGAGACACTCGCCGGTCAAAATCAGCTGTTTCCGGATGCCATGCAGTCACTCACCGATGTGTTTCATCATTTCCGACTTCGTGACAAAGGCGATGAAGTCGGAAATGACGAAACGCGTCAGCGCGTGACTGTACGGCATCCGGAAACAGCTGATTTTGACCTGCGAGTGTCTCCAGCAGATCGATTCACCAGTGTGGAGAGGGTGAGATCGGCAAGGTATATTCGGTACAGTCATTTATGTATATTTCAAGAATGCAATATGTGAGTGTAACACCGACTGTTTTAATAAAATATATTGATTGTTAAAAAGGATATGACACTAGTAGAGGCTGTTCTTTTTGCATATATCTGCTCTATCATATTCTGGTGAGGACAAGGGTGAAGGAGGAATGTACACCATTTGTCCAGCTGAGCGGGATGGTGAAGTGTGAAGTGTTTTTTGCCTTTTCCATGAGAATGGAAGGCAGTTTTTTTTTCTGGTGAGTTTCCATGGTATTGGGAGTGAGAATACACATCGGTGGTGGATTTTGAGGTTTTCTTCTTAATTTCACATCGGGATACCGCGGTTCCTTCCAAATTGAACTATTCATTGTAATTAAAACTACTCACAGTACTTCAATTTATTGACTGACTTTTCATGGACTAATTCCATGAATTTATGGAGTTGTTGACATGCTAGATTGCGCTACTGATTTCCCTCATTTGTAACATCCAGTTGCATGTTGGTTTTTTTTTTTGTTATACATCTATTTAAAAGTAGCAGCGTTATAATTTTTATATTTATTTAATTCAATTTCTTAAGTGCAGGGAATATTTTTTTATAACTTGAAAGAACTTGCACACGTTTACTTGAAAATGTATACTTAAAGCAGTGTCCCAGCCTCCCATTCCAAAAATTAATAGTCAGCAGCTACACATACTGTACACATACTGTAGCTGCTGACTTTTAATATTAGGACACTTACCTGTCCTGGAGTCCAGCGATGTCGGCACCGCAGACGATGTTTCCTCCGGCTGTCGGGTGCTGCCGCCCCCTTTGCGGGTGAGAAAACCCAGCAGTGAAGCCTTGCGGCTTCACAGGCAGGTCCTTACTGCGCATGTGCAAAGCGTGCTGCGCATTCAGATTGGCTTGGTGGAGGGAAAGGAGGAGGGGGGCCAAACTTCCGAAAGACAGCGCCGCTGTGCCGTCTCCTGGAAGTGAGGAAAGGTACCAGTCAAAAACAGGTACCCGTTCCCCCCTCCCCCCTGAAAGGTACCAAATGGGGCACCAGAAAGGGGGGGAAGCAAATGAGCGGAAGTTTCACTTTTGGGTCGAACTCTACTTTAAATTGGTTTATGCAAAAAAGAACAGTATCCTTTGGAGCGGGGGTCATTACAAATTGATCCCAACTGAGCAGAAAAGAATATAATTAAATATGAAAGTTTCTCATGGAGTTATGGGAGGAGGGGAACATTGAGATGAAGTGTGAGTTTTTAATGATTTGGTCATAGCTCAGGAAGTTTTTAGGAAATCATTTACTTCCTTCCCACCACTGTCCATGAGCATCAGTCTTCCTGTTTTTGTCAGTCAGGACCTGAAGGACATTTAATGATCTATTTATTCATGTTCAGATAAAAGATCATTATGCACAGTTCAAAGAGAGGCATTAAAGTGTTACTAAAGCAGGAGCCTGCATTGACTATATCTGGTCTCCCACAGTACACAGAACATGGAAATGCAATCGTTTTAGAAAATATAAACTGTTAAATACCTTTTTAGTATATAGCAATCTTGTGACTTCTATCAGTGTCTGGTTAAAGCTTGTATAATGAGTTTTCATTCTTCTCTGACTGTCCTATGAGGCTGCAGGACCCCCGGCCCTCTGTCTGGACAGTACTGATGGGTCCTGTGCCAATCACATGCACCCTCCCAAGAAAAAAAACTCTCTAGCAATAAATACGAAACTGAGCATGTGCAGAGTGACTCCAAAGGCTCTGTCTTATTAGGAGATGGTTAGGAGACAGTGGAAGAAGGGGAGGATCAGAGAATACAGCATTAAACAGCATGGTGGATTAACCCCTTAGGTTCCACAGTGAGTATAACAAGCATGCTTTACTGCATATATACACTTATTTTCCAGTTGTGGGTTTAATAACACCCCTAATAGCACCCCTAATACTTACCCGTGCCCCCTCGATGTCCAGCGATGTCCATGAGTCCCTTGGCCATCCTGGGACTCTCCTTCCTGATTGGCTGAGATACAGCCACGGCGCCATTGGCTTAAAATTTCTATAGTGTGCAAACTTTTGGTGTGTATTGCATTTCCAAGTTTTTTGTTCTACTGGGTACCCGGTAAGATTTCCCTTCACTCCTTGTTAGAATGGGAAGAGAGTTATCTCTGCAAGGGAATAATTGACCAGTCACACAGCTGTACATACTGATTCTGTTTGCAAAAGGAAGGTTTGCTAGTAAAGATTACTTTATGTATTTATGATAACGCCATTCATCTTGTCACATCAGCACCCTATATAATTTCATCTCCTTTTTGGAGAAATAAAGTAATAGCAGTTATTATGAAGTCAACATTTTTATTTAACCCAATGTTTAAGGAGCGCAGCTCCCTTTATCAAGGCTTTTTCTGCTTAAAGCGTTACGCCACTTTCGTGGGGAAAAAAAGTCAGCATGTGAAGAAAAAACAATATAGTGTATACAATTGTGACACAAGTCACATTATTATTGAATGTTATTAAAGATTACCTTTCCTTTTCAATCTGCAGCTGTTGTAATTTTCTGAAAATTCAATGCAATATGGCCGCCTGGAGGTGTTCTGCACACCCAAAAACATAATTTCCTGCTTGTGTGATTGGCTCACCAATTTTCCCAGAAGTCTGCCTAAGATGCAAGTCAGATTTCTGGCACTCCCCTGTAAAAAAAATGTCATTTTTGGTGAGATACTCCCAATAGGAACACATCTAAAGGGATGCAGGCCCAGCAGATTTCATCATTAGAGCTCTGCAGCTGCCACAGCTGATTGATCATTATGAAACCACTCCCATTAGACCCACTCAGCACAGAGGCACAGAGGAATGAACAATGATTTCTTCAGGATAACAAAAGGTAGGAATCTGCAGCAAAGTTTGTTAAAAATCCTTGTAATGTACAGAAATCCCCAGAGGGAAATGTTTTTTTTTCTCAAGAAAAGTGGAGTTACACTTTAAAGGAAGACAGTGGGATTGATTTATTAAAACTGTAGAGTGCAAAATCTGGTGCAACTCTGCATAGAAACCAATCAGATTCCAGGTTTTAACCCACATTCACATTGATCTGGTTTGACATGCGATTTGAAATGTCAAATCGCATATCAAATCAGAGCCAATTGCACCGTCCAAATCGGTGCGACGCCGACTTTGCCGCGCCTCACCGATTCCCAAAAGTTGTTTCTGTACTACCCCCAGGGACCCGCACAGATGTCTGTAAAATCGCCCCTGAAGTCGGACTGAAATGCCGGCTTGAAATCATGCGAATTCAGCTGAATTTGCACAATTTCAAAATGGCCTCAGTGTGAACCTGGGCTAAATGTCAAACCTTAATTAAACAAGCTGAAGTTAGAAGCTGATTGGACACCATGCACAGCTGCACCAGATTGCTACAGTTTTAGTAAATCAACCCCAGTGTGGTGATGACAGTTGTTTTACTTCTCCAATGGGGACACAAACAAAAACGCATATTAGTGTGGCGGACTACCATTGTCTGATAAAGCAGACTTACTTTCTATTCCTTTAGGCTGTCTCTGTATACCTCATACTCCTGAGACTGGGAGAATGGCATCGTGGGAATTGTGGTCCTCTGTGGGGCTGTGACTGTGTTGCTGGATTGTTTAAGAATTGTATTTCCCAGAAAGCTTTGGATTACAGGAGGAGCATCTTGGGAGAGACTATAAAGGGATCTGCTGAACAGGCCCACGCACTCTTGCTTCCCGGGATCCATCGTGTGCACATCAGTCTGCTGTACAGAGAGAGAGAGATGGCAGACTGCGGCCTACTGCACACCGCCCATCTGCATACAGACTCAGCCCTGGCGGGACGGATGTTCATCGCTGCATCGCAGACATCCTTGCAACATCTCTGATTGGGAGGAGTCAGCGGGACTCACTGAGACAGCAAAGAACAGCCATCTCGGGGCTACATAGTGTGGAGGATTGCCATTGGCTGTTCTTCCAGGACTCTCATTGATGGACATCAGGATTTGGTGAGAGAGCACCTGCTCAGAGTTCAGACAAAATTTCTACAGTTCTTGATACACTGAACACAGACACTTTACAGTTTGATCAGTTACAGGATCTTTTATGACCATAATCAACTATTCTGCATTGCTTGCTATACACTGTGCCACATTGAGAATCATTTGTTTCATGATCTCCAACTGCCGGTGAAGATCTTAGCAAGGCCTTGCAAGTAGAACATTGTTATATTATTGCACTTAAAGGGGACATGATACTGGTATCTAGATTACCTCATCTCTCATCAGGATACAGGTGATATAGGCCAGCCCAGGGTCCCCCTTTCGTAAAAGCATTTCCTATAGCTTTCTGAGAGATTCATTCACTTACTGCAAGATACTGTGTATATTTGGTATTTTCCTGTTATTGTACAGTAAATAGTTATTCACTGTTCTTTAGTGTTATTTCAACTGAGTCCTGGCTGTTTATCCAGAGCTTAGTTGAATAATACTATTTTCAAGTCTCTTCCTTGAGTAAAGCTGAACTAAGGAGTTAAAAGTCTATTTGCATTGTGTCAGTGTGTCATTTAAAGGTATACACTCACATATTACATAGCTACATAGTTACATAGTTAGTCAGGTTGAAAAAAGACACAAGTCCATCCAGTTACCAGGTGTGTCAGTGGAGTTGAGTCTGTTCTTGGGGGTTGGGAAGCACAGTGAGATACCAACATTACTTAAGTGGCTCCTGCAGGGGTAGCGCTACAACAGACTGAGGAAGGGTAAGAAGCATGAACCCAAAGGCTTATCTTGTGTCTCTCACAGTCATCTCTTCTAGAATGCAGACTTTAAAGGATCTGGGTATAAGATACAGTATTAGATCTGTAGTATGTTTATATGCACTCTAATTTTCTGTGTTTTCTGCTTCGATAACCTCCCTAGAGGGGCCCCCCTCTAACCCCTGGGTCCCATAGCAGCAGTTACACCACTGGACTAAAGTAAAAGACACCTGTGCACAAATACAGCAACGACTTCCTTATTGACTTGTAAAGTGGATATCCACAAGGGAAAGTCCAGGAGGTCACTGTAGAACCAGGGCAATAAAAAGTAATAGTGATGCAAAACTACAGAGCTGCACTAAAAATCTTTATGGCCATGCTTAAGTTACAGTAAATATATATATATATGTCTTTACAGGAAATATATCTTTATTCATACCTCTGAGCTCTCGCTATAAAAAAAATAACTTATACATCAAAAGTTAAACTGAGATAAGGTATTAAATACTCAATCAGTAAATCATTAAGGAATGGACTATTTTTAGGCCTTGATAAGGGTTCAACAACAAGGAAAACACTCCACAGAGCTGTGCCAGGCTGCAGAGCTGAGCAGTGAAGAACCAAAAACTCCAGCTCTAAGTGCATAATACAACATACAAAATGTGCATATGTACACACAAACTATATAATAAATAACAGTACAGAAAAAAGAAAAAAAAAATATATATATATATATATATACTGTATATATATACATATATATATATACAGTGCATTGCGAAAGTATTCGGCCCCCTTGAACTTTTCGACCTTTTGCCACATTTCAGGCTTCAAACACAAAGATATAGAACTGTAATTTTTTGTGAAGAATCAACAAGTGGGACTAAATCATGAAGTGGAAAGAAATTTATTGGATATTTCAAAATTTTTAACAAATAAAAAACTGAAAAATTGGGCGTGCAAAAAAATGACCTTTTTTTAAAAAGTGTTTTAAAATGTTTTAGAGTTAAAGTTTAAAAGCCCTGTCGGTTGTCATTGCAAAATTGTCTCCAATGAAAGATTTCCCTTCAAGCCCTGGTTAGATGACAACTGTTCTGGATCTCTGTCCCAATCATAGTGTCCCCTATATATACTTTTGAGAGCAACGCTGATGTAAAATATGTGCCGTAACTTATAAATGACCAGAGATTCTGATTATTGGCTGAAATATAAATATGATAAACTACCCATTAGAGCATCATGGAATTCTTGTAATTCTGTCCCCAGCCTGAATATTTGGCATTCAGTTACTGTTTGGCACAGGCTCACTCTGCACCCACTCACATATTTTGTTAATTATCAAAAGCAAGAAGCATCCCTGTACAGCTAGTTCCTGCTCCCAGGTTGATAATTACAGAATATGAGCAAGCAAGGAATTTATATCCAACACATCAGAAGTTTTTTCCTGGGCACAGCTACATCACGGATCATAGTTACCCAATAAAAATAAAAACAAACATGTCCCTTCTCGAACTTCTTATATTCTAATGGAAGTAGCATAGCCAGTATACAATGGCAACTCGTCATACAATAGTTGATAAAGATACAGTGTGTATTTCATGGTTTCCACTATATCTTTTACATTATATTTCACACAGGTTCATTGAGGGTTGGGAAACAATGGTTCTCTGATTTTTTGTTTTATACTGACCCTAAAAATTGTCTCTTTAACAGTTAGCACCACTTGCAAAATGTCGTTCAAAAGAATGAAGCTACAGATTCCAAACTACTAACTTTATGTCACTTGTGGTTTTACAACACTGACATTTATCAAACAATACAGAACATTGACATCTGCAAAACTGACACATGAAATTTTACGGCAACGAATCATTGACAGTTGGTGTTCCACAACACTGACCCCCTGACACTTTGTAGTTCCATAACACGGACACTTGGGGTTCCACAACACTGACCCCCCTGACACTTGGGATTCCACAACACTGACCCCCCTGACACTTGGGATTCCACAACACTGACCCCCCTGACACTTGGGATTCCACAACACTGACTCCCTGACACTTGTAGTTCCATAACTCTGACACTTGGGGTTCCACAACACTGACCCAATTACATTTGGATTCGATAACACTGACCCAATGACATATGGATTCCACAAGACTGACCCCTTGACACTTGGGGTTCCACAAGACTGACCCCCTGACACTTGGGGTTCCACAACACTGACCCCCTGACACTTGGGGTTCCACAACACTGACCCCCTGACACTTGGGGTTCCACAACACTGACCCCCTGACACTTGGGGTTCCACAACACTGACCCCCTGACACTTGGGGTTCCACAACACTGACCCCCTAACACTTGGGGTTCAACAACACTGACCCCGTGATATTTGAAGTTCCACAACACTGACCCAGGTTTTGTTTACCCACTATCAAGTTTGGCCACTACCTCCCTGTCATGTCCCTCATTCTCAAGTTAAAAAGTTGGGAGGTATGTTCTGTATGTATGGACTCTGCACAGTACCACTACCTTCTGCCTGGTATGCTGGGTTAACAAAAAATCTGTAAGTGTCGGCCTTCCACAAGATGCACCTGCCCAATAGAATTGGCTATTACAGTGCACCACCCTGTGGTAGAGAGTACGATGGCTGGGAGCACTGACCGGTGTGTTCTGGTGTGGGGGGCAGTCCTTCTGTCAGAACACAATAGCGCAGCGGGGGAGATTACGTGTGTTAGTACAGTGATCTGTCGGGTTTTTTTCATTCACCCCGCATTCCTACAGTATCCAGTGTGCACCAGGCTTTAGACTGGACATTAGCCAACCTCACTGGGCAATGTTCAAAAAAACTAGAAGAAGACACAACTTAGGTCAGGTTCAATTATCAAGAGGATCTGAAAAAATAGAATGAAGGATGTGATTGCTTACTATGAGCAACACATAGTTTTTCCTTTTTCCATTCTTTATAAATTTGTATGCGCAATTTGATTTTTTGAAAATACTTTTACTTAGTGCCTGCTGCTAAACCCCCCCCCCCCCCCCGAACAAAAAATATCTATGGCCCTGTGCCTATTGGAAGTAGCCACCACATCAGAAATTAGAGTGGGGGCTGGACCTCAGGCATGTCTCAGTTTTTTTCTCAGCTTTATTTTTATTCACTATTTTTAGAGCGCTGACATTTACTTTATACCGTAGTTATAAAGCAGTTAATCTGAAATCACCAAACATTCTGTCCAAATGACATTTAATGATTTACCACCATTCAATGTGTATTCAAAGTCCCATTCCCTGCTTAATAAATATGTCCCTTAGTTTTCTGCAACACTGACAGCTCATATTTTACACCACTGAACCATTGATAGTTGGAGTTCCAAGACACGGACTCACTGAGACCTGAGATCCCAGAGTACTGACACTTGGAGTTCAACAACACTTAATCACACACTTTTGTTTTTGCAATATTGACCTTCTAGCAACTGAGTTTTCACAGCATTGAACAATTGAGAGTTGGTGTTCCAGGGCACTGACTCACTTACACCTGGGGTCCCAGAGCACTGATTCTTAAGGCTTACAGGGTACTAACCCCAGCACTTGAAGTTACAATACTGACCCTTTAAAACTTGAGGTTCTACAACACTGAAACTCTGGGCTCACTGAACCTTGGAACCCAGATTACTGACCCTCGATATCTGGGGTTCAACAAAACGCACATCCTTACACACCTTGGGGTTTGCAAAACTGACCCTCTAGCACCTGGGTTTTCACAACTCTGAACTATTGAGAGTTGATGTTCCAGGGCACTGACCTACTTACACTTGGGGTCCTAGATCACTGACCCCTGACATGTGGGGTTCGTAACAGACCAGCTGACACTTGGGGTTCCACCACATCGACCCCAAGATGCCCAGGGTATTTTGTCTGAGCAATGACTAACACTTGGGGTCCCAAAATACTAACCCTGACATTTGGGTTTTCTAAATACCGACTAGCTAACACTTGAGGTTCCTCAACACTGACCCCCTGATATCCAGGGTATTGGGTTTAAACATTGACCCTTGAATTAACTGCCATATGAGGTTTCATAACACTGAACCATTGACAGTGGAGGTTCCAGAACACTGACCCACTGACACTTTAACATGTACTGTATATCCAAAAAAACAGAATGCCAAACTTAATCGATTTGAATATGAGTGAGAAAATACAGCATTGAGCCTGAAGTGGGTGTGCCATTGTTACCGGTTACCTCTCCAGCCCATGTGAGCGGTGACCCAAGGTGTGAGCACTGAGACAATGACAATTCCGGCATCTTTGGTTTGGTTGTTTTATTGTATTTAGGGGATGGGAGAAGGGAATGAATGGTATACTCCTCTGGCTCAACTAGGTACACTTTTGTGACTCTTTTGGCAAGAAATGCCTATTAGCGCTGTCTTGACACCAGCCGACGCCAGTCAACGCTTCCTGACGCTTGAATACACTGTGACACTGAAAACTGTGCTGGAACCTCCACTTTAATTCAGAAGATCCAGGGCTGTAGAACGCTTGACTCCTGACACTGCTTCACTCAAAAGTCACTGAATAGCGCCCTCGAGCTTGAGGTAGCTCTTTGGAAATTCCTGGCTGCTGCAATTCTCAACTAGTACACACCACACTGTACACCGAATCTTCAGGGCCCAAACTGCAGGTGCCCCCTTTAACCCTTCAGGGTCCTCTGACTAGGTACCCCCTCTAACTTCAGGGTCCAATGACTAGGCACCCCCTTTACAGCTAGCTGACATTTGGATCCTAGAACCTCTTCCGGAGTGGTCCCCTCTAACTCTAGGCAGACCCCCAAGGGCAATCCCCAGTACTCACGACCTGTGTAGGCTTTCCTCGGACTGGACCCCTCTCTCTCTCCGCTGGTTCTCGGCACACCGGATCGCCTCAGCTCAACTCAGCACCCTCTTGATTCTCAGGCAGCACCCAGAGACACCCACTTCCTCTGACAGGAGGAGAGACAGCCGTACTCTGCCTCCTGGGACTCTGCTCCCGCCAAAGACCATGAGTCATGCACTCCCCTCAAACTTATACCCACTCCCAGAATCCTCTGCGGCAGAATTTGCCTTCTGGGGTAGCTAAAAGCCTGAATGTGTCCCTGATTGGGTTTCCTCCACTGCCCTATGAGCAGCCTCTCACAGAGCCAGCGGGGAGACTCCCCCTTCAGCAGACACACCTGGAAACCATGACAGCCTACCTGACAAAAATAAATCAGAGCTCTGTTGTTAGGTAGACAAAGCACACTATATTTTGCCTAGCACCTACCTGTAGGGCGTTACATTAACATTATTACACATCCCTTTATACTTCCAGCAATGGTAAATAGGAAGTTGCGCCACTGACTTACTACAAAACATTGGTACCTCACTGTACACCAAGTATGTACTCCTGCTATTTTTTATCACTTTACTGATAGAGAAACACATCTCATATATATTCAAAATAATCACTTTTTAGAACCATTTATGAAACTTAAAGAGGAACTAAAGCCAACACAAAATATTAGTTCATTTTAAAGTATATGTCACAACAATATAAACATAAACATGCTGTACACACCTGCAATACATGCACATTTCTCTGTGTTTCATACCTTTAACCACTTTAGCGCTGCTCACTAGAGCTCTACTGCGGCAAAGTGGCTCGATAACGTCTGGCGACGTAGACCTACGTCGCCAGACATTCCCCTCTCTCGGCGGGGCGCGCACGCTGCCGGAGACTCGCTCCCGCTGTATTCAGTCACAGCGGGAGTCGGGCCAGGGGAGGAGCGGCGGTGATCACCGCCGCTCTTCCCCGATCGTCGGGGAATCGAGTGTGGAGATCCGCCCGCTTGTGTAAACAAAGCGGGCGGATCTCCTAAGTGACAGGCAGGGTCAGATTGCAGGGTTCAGCATAGCTGAACATGCGATCTGTCCCTGTGTCACTCAGTCCCCTCCCCCCACACACGTCAGTAAGCACCAGGCATACATTAACCCCTTGATCACCAATAAAAATGAACCCCTTCCCTGCCAGTGTCATTTTTACAGTAACAGTGCATATGTATAGCACTGATTACTGTAATAATGTCACTGGTAACCCCAAAAGTGTCAAAAATATCCAATCTGTCCGCCGCAATGTCGCAGTCCCGCAAAAAAATCGCAGATAGCCGCCAATACTCATTAAAAAAAAAAACACCAAAAACGACAGAAATCTTTCCCTTAGTTAGTAAACGCAATAACTTTCGCGCAAACCAATCAAAATACGCTTATTACGATTTTTTTTTACCAAAAATATGTAGCAGAAAACAAATTAGTCTAAAATGATAAAAAATTTTGATTTTTACATTTTTTTGGGGGGGAATATTGTTATTTTTTCAAAAGTGTCCCTCTTTTTTTGTTTATAGCGCAAAAAGTAAAAATCGCACAGGTGATCAAATACCACCAAAAGAAAGCTCTGTTTGTGGTAAAAAAAAAAGGATGTAAATTTCGTTTGGGTATGGCGTTGCATGACCGCGCAATTGTCAGTTAAATTCGCACAGTGCCGAATCGCAAAAAGTGGCCCAGACGTAAGACAGCAAAATTCTCCGGTGGTAAAGTGGTCAAATACCCTGCAATTACAGAAGAATAGCTGTAGGGGAAGGAAATAGTGTTCCATTCCAGGTTGCACCCCTCTCACATATCACACCCTAATCACCCTGTGTGGCGCAGTTTCCCCCTGTTTAAACCCCTGACAGGAAAAATGAATGGTAGTTCATTGAAAAATACAAGCCAACAGCTGCAAAGGCCGCCGGACCTTTTAGTTTTCCATTTACAAGGTGCTGTGAATGAGTGAAGTGGTCAGCCAGGCGGAGCTCCACACAGCCACGTTTTTTTTTAACGTGGGGAGAAGATCCCCCACTACTGTCACAGTGGGGAAGCGGGAGGTGTGGGGGCCTGTGCATGCATAACATGTTACATGTTACACCCCGAATATGGGTGTAACATTTCACATGTTATGAAAGGTGAATGTATCCTTTAAGACCAGGCCTCTTCTGACACTCTTCAGTCCTGATAAAACATTTTTTGCTAGAAAATTACTTAAAACTCCAAAACATAATATATATAAAAATATACAAACCCGATTCCAAAAAAGTTGGGACGCTGTACAAATTGTAAATAAAAACAGATTGCAATGATGTGGAAGTTTTACATTTCAATATTTTATTTAGAATACAACATAGATGACATATCAAATGTTTAAACTGAGAAAACGTATCATTTTAAGGGAAAAATAAGTTAATTTTAAATTTCATGGCATCAACACATCTCAAAAAAGTTGGGACAAGGCCATGTTCACCACTGTGTGGCATCCCCTCTTCTTTTTATAACAGTCTGCAAACATCTGGGGACTGAGGAGACAAGTTGCTCAAGTTTAGGAATTGGAATGTTGTCCCATTCTTGTCTAATACAGACTTCTAGTTGCTCAACTGTCTTAGGTCTTCTTTGTCGCATCTTCCTCTTTATGATGCGCCAAATGTTTTCTATGGGTGAAAGATCTGGACTGCAGGCTGGCCATTTCAGTACCCGGATCCTTCTTCTACGCAGCCATGATGTTGTAATTGATGCAGTATGTGGTCTGGCATTGTCATGTTGGAAAATGCAAGGTCTTCCCTGAAAGAGACGACATCTGGATGGTAGCATATGTTGTTCTAGAACTTGGATATACCTTTCAGCATTGATGGTGCCTTTCCAGATGTGTAAGCTGCCCATGCCACACGCACTCATGTAACCCCATACCATCAGAGATGCCGGCTTATGAACTGAGCACTGATAACAACTTGGGTTGTCCTTGTCCTCTTTAGTCCGGATGACATGGCGTCCCAGTTTTCCAAAAAGAACTTCAAATTTTGATTCATCTGACCACAGAACAGTTTTCCACTTTGCCACAGTCCATTTTAAATGAGCCTTGGCCCAGAGAAAACGCCTGCGCTTCTGGATCATGTTTAGAAATGGCTTCTTTTTTGGCCTATAGAGTTTTTAGCCGGCAACAGCGAATGGCACGGTGGATTGTGTTCACCGACAATGTTTTCTGGAAGTATTGCTCAGCCCTTGTTGTGATTTCCATTACAGTAGCATTCCTGTATGTGATGCAGTGCCGTCTAAGGGCCCGAAGATCACGGGCATCCAGTATGGTTTTCCGACCTTCACCCTTACGCACAGAGATTGTTCCAGATTCAGTGAATCTTTGGATGATATTATGCACTGTAGATGATGATAACTTCAAACTCTTTGCAATTTTTCTCTGAGAAACTCCTTTCTGATATTGCTCCACTATTTTTCGCCGCAACATTGGGGGAATTGGTGATCCTCTGCCCATCTTGACTTCTGAGAGACACTGCCACTCTGAGAGGCTCTTTTTATACCCAATCATGTTGCCAATTGAACTAATAAGTTGCAAATTGATCTTCCAGCTGTTCCTTATATGTACATTTAACTTTTCCGGCCTCTTATTGCTACCTGTCCCAACTTTTTTGGAATGTGTAGCTCCCATGAAATCCAAAATGAGCCAATATTTGACATGACATTTTAAAATGTCTCACTTTCAACATTTGATATGTTATCTATATCATATTGTGAATACAATATAAGTTTATGAGATTTGTAAATTAGTCCATTCCTTTTTTATTCACAATTTGTACAGTGTCCCAACTTTTTTTGGAATCGGGTTTGTATATACTGTGTATATATATATATATATATATATATATATATATATATATATATATACACTGTATATATCTTTATTTTTATTTTTATTTTTTTAGGAGAGACCCTAGGGAATAAAATGGCGATTGTTGCAATTTTTTATGTCACACTGTATTTGCAAAGAGGTTTTTCAATTGCAATTTATTTGGAAAAAAATACACTTTAATGAATTTTAATGCACAAAATACATTATATAACCTAATTTTTTGGATAAAAAAAATAAAAGATGATGTATTGCCAAGTAAAAAGATACCTAACATGTCACGCTGTAAACGCTAAATTTGCAGGACATACACATTTTTAACACAAATACAGTTGGATAGGAGAGAAGCAGCCAAAGTAGAATCAATATCTGAGTGCCGTCAGCATAGACATTATAATTGAGTCCATGTGATCTAAGCAGTTGGCCAAGTGGAAACATGTATATGATAAAAAGTAACGGACCCAAGATTGAGCCCTGAGGAACACAGAACATGACTGGACCCACTTCGTACTGGAATCCGCCAATAAAAACAAAGTGACAGCAATCAGTGAGTATGACTTAAAGCTTAAATCCACTTTTGTTGAGAAAAAAACATTCCCCTCTGGGTGATCTCTGTACATTACAAGGATGTTTAAAAAACTTTGTTGCAGATTCCTACATTTTGTTATTCTGAAGAAATCATTGTTTGTTCCTCTGTGCCTCTGTGCTTAGTGGGTCAAATGGGAGGGGTTTCATAATTATCAGCTGTGGCAGCTGCAGGGCTCTAATGAGGAAATCTGCTGGGCCTGCATCCCTTTAGACGTGTTCCTATTGGGAGTATCTCACCAAAAATTACATTTTTGCTGCAGGGGATGCCAGAAATCTGACTTGTATCTTAGTCAGACTTCTGGGAAAATTGGTGAGCCAATCACACAAGCAGGAAATTATGTTTCTGGGGGTGTGGTCAGTATACATTCTGTGTACAGAACAGCTCCAGGTAGCCATATTGCATTGCATTTTCAGAAAATTACAACAGCTGCAGATTGAAAAGGAAAGGTAATTTTTAATAACATTCAATTACAATATGATTTGTGTTACAATTGTATACGCTATATTGTTTTTTCTTTATTTGCTGATTTTTTTTCCCCACGAAAGTGGAGTTACCCTTTAAGCCATTTCAGAGCCAATTATGAGACTCCAAATATGGCTTCAAGGTGAGAAAGTAAAAGATTGTGTATACAGTATCAAAGGCAGAACTAAGATCCAGTAGAATAAGAATAGTAAGTGACCTGGAATTGGAAGCTAGCAGAAGGTCCTTAGTGACTTTGACCAAGGTGCTGTGCAATTCCCAAAAAAAACAGACTGAAGCACCCCATTGACCTCTGCAGCACTGTCAGTCTGATGTCGTCATCGAGGGCCCTACTCCCTTTTCACAGAACCAAGCCCATTGACTCCTTTATTTGATAACTACAGTGGCAGAACTTTGGTTTATGGTACATATGAAAGAATATTGTGGCCAGAGTTGTATAAAGTACTCGAAACCCATACTTGAGTAAAAGTACAAGTGCTCGATCAAAAAGTGACTAAAGTATTCAACATTTTTTGTACTTAAGTATTGCAAATAGTTTTTTTTTTAAATTTTGCTACTCAAGTACTGAAAGTAAAAGTACCAGTAGTTTTGAAAAAAAAATTGCTACTCAAGTACTGAAAGTAAAAGTACAAGTACTGTGTTATGTAGTTATTAAAGAAAGAAGTCAAAAGTTTGAACATCGTATTGTTTTTTATTATTTCAAATGCAGCTTTTATTTATACATACAGTAGCATTTATTTTCGTATGCGCTGATAATACACATGTCTTGAGCTTCATGAAACCTGCCATCTACTGTTCTGGCAGTCGTAATTTTTATAATTGTAACGAGTAACTATGCAGCACAAAAAAAATTATCGGAGTAGAAGTATTGAAATCATTGAAAAAATGTAGTGAAGTAAAAGTGGAAGTAGGAGAAAAAAATTCTACTCTAGGAAAGTACAGATACCGCCTTTCGGTACTTAAGTACAGTAGTGAAGTAGTTCTTCTTAGTTACTATACATCTCTGATTGTGGCCCACAGCCCGCTCATTCGTACACCCCACACTTGGCCTCTTCAGAACTCGCACAGATGGTAGCAAGGCACCTCCAGCCTGGTTGATGAACTTATGTTTGATGAAATACTGTAACCAAATCCATCCTTTTGTGAACAAATTTTCCAGATATTTGACAAAAACATTGAGTCTTCCGTCCCTTCTCTTAAGATTGCTCTGTTATCTATCCTACCGGGTTCCATTAAATCTCAGAAATCTAGCCTTCTCAGTTTTTTTCATCAGCTGCACATCAGCTTTTTTCCAGGATCTGGAAAACTAATACTACATATCCCTTAAATCTATGGGTGGACCTCATAAATGACACCATGCTCACGGAGGAGATGCAAGCTAGAGAACTGGACACATGGGAAAAACACAACAAACTGTGGTACGTCTGGCTTCATTATTCAACCTCAAAAAAGTTCCATAGAATATACTTTACCTAGATAGGATGAGCTTTACCATGTTGTCCCTCCTTTCCCCCCTCTCTCCAATCCATACCCACTACGGACATAAATCTATAGAACAGATTTTCCTTAATTATTTGATCTCTATGGATTACATTGTGTCAATCTAATTGGTAACCTATCTACTTTTCCTTTTGTATTTCCTACTATCTCTCTACCCCCCCCCCCCCCCCCAATCTTTTTTTTAATTGTTTTTTGTTTTTTCTTCTTCCTCTCTCTTGTAACATTTATAAGACAATTACTTGAAAATTAGAAAGTAGGATAAACTGGCCTACAAAATAAAATAGAAGGGGTGGGAAGCAGCTGCTATAGTAAAGTGCTAGTGAATGGATGTGAAGTAACCTTAGTAGAAAGATTACCTATAGCGCTTGCTCAATGATAAGGTACATATATATTATATAGACAGTACTGTTATACTTCAGAATAAATAAATAATATTGGTGCTTATATTAAAAGTGCATGAGTGTTAATGCAAAAAACAAGTGAGCAAATTAAGATCAATTTCTGTGATATTCAAAAGACAAATGCCAGTTCAATAGATTGCACACTATAAATATATCAAAAAAGGACCAAAAATATTCAAGTTCATACGCAGTGCATGAGATATAAATGATCTCATAAATATTCCACACAGTTCATAAATAAAGGTGACTTCTTGTGAAAAAAAGTTCAAAAAGAATTATATAACTCTGTGCAGTGCAGGGGATAAAGTGCAGGTGCTCAGTGCCAGGCTTTCCAATCAGATATTGGTGTCACTTTGGTTTTCACCGTGGCTAGTAGAAAAAAGGCTCACTCACCAGAACATATGGGTCTTATATGGCTTATGGCAGGGGTCCTCAAACTTTTTAAACAGGGGGCCAGTTCACGGTCCCTCAGACACTGTTGGGGGCTGAACTATGGTTTGAAAAATAAATATGAACCTTTCAATGCAGAGAGACCATCGAGCGCCCCCTTTCAATGCAGAGACCAGCGTGCCCCCTTTAATGCAGAGATCAGCGTGCCCCCTTTCAATGCAGGCTGACCAGCGTGCCCCCTTTTAATGCAGAGAGACCAGCGTGCCCTCTTTTGATGCAGAGACCAGTGTGCCCCCTTTTAATGCAGAGACCAGCATGCCCCCTTTCAATGCAGAGAGACCAGCGTGCCCCCTGTCAATGCAGAAAGACCAGCGTGCCCCCTTTCAATGCAGAGACCATCGTGCCCCCTTTCAATGCAGAGACCATCGTGCCCCCTTTCAATGCAGAGACCAGCGTGCCCCCTTTCAATGCAGAGACCATCGTGCCCCCTTTCAATGAAGAGACCAGCGTGCCCCCTTTCAATGCAGAGACCAGCATGCCCCCTTTCAATGCAGAGACCAGCGTGCCCCCTTTCAATGCAGAGACCAGCGTGCCCCCTTTCAATGCAGAGATCAGCGTGCCCCCTTCAAGAAGTCCCCTTTATTTATGAACTGTGTGGAATATCTATCTGTTTTTTGCACTAACACTTATGCACCAATATTATTTATTTATTCTGAAGTAC
Organism: Pelophylax lessonae; assembly: GCF_965119305.1. NCBI lineage: Eukaryota > Metazoa > Chordata > Amphibia > Anura > Ranidae > Pelophylax > Pelophylax lessonae. The sequence goes on along the minus strand of NC_138769.1, from coordinate 45,026,006 downwards.
TGTATAACAGTACTCTCTATATATGTACCTTATCATTTAGCAAGCGCTATAGGTAATCATTCAACAAAGGTTACTTCACATCCACTTACTTGAAATGGTTTATTGAAACATATGGCAACTGTGATGCCCTTTTGTACCATTTTGATAATCGCTGCACTTTTTTCTCCTCCCCTTTTCTTTTTTGTACCCTCATATGTTTTTATTTTCATATGTTGAAAAAATACTAAGAGAAATATATTCAATCTAAAAAATCAGATTGGAGGGGTTCAAATAGGTTATAAGTCACGTTGTTATGTAACTGAGATATCGCAGCCCATTCTTGGCAAGATAGATATGGGGCGAAATTTGTTTAAGGCCCCTTTCACACAAATGTGAGCCGTTCATTTCATCAATTCATTCATGTCAAAATGGATGAAATTTTCATCAGCTTTTCTTCAGTGGTCATCAGTTTTTCATCAGTTTTTATTCAGCGCTTATCAGTTTTTCTTCAGTTCTCATCAGTGGTCATCAGTTTTTCAACAGTTTATTTTACATTCACTACCAATGCAAAAACGACCATTTGTCAGTTTACATCCGTTTTTCGTCCGATCCATTTTTTTAACGGAAGAAAAGTAGAGCTTTGAAAAGTTTCAAAAAATGAATAATGAGGAATGTGGATGTAAACTGATGTAAATGGATGGTCATCCATTTACATCTCTTTTTCCATAGAGATGTATTGATCAATGGATGGATGAAAAATGGACAAACAGACAGCATATGTGAAAGGGGCCAAAATTTTCCAGAGCCATGTTGGGGTTTTTTCGGTACTGTGGTGATAGTTTTTGAAGATCGATGGTATAAAACCAGTGCTGAGGGAGTAATTTATTTTATTGAGTACCCTCTTGCCTTCACTGCTCTATAATGTATTGATAGTTAATTTGTCAAATCCTAACCTAACAGCACCTCCAACCTCCTAGCACCTAGCACTGTGACCTGGAATACAAGGCCACAATCAAAGGGAAGAATTGGTGTTCACATAATGGTTGTGTTTGAATGTTACTATTTCACATTTTCCCCATGTGCCCTACTACAAAAATGCTTCAGGGCCAGAGGGTAAGAAGAGCCTGAAGCTGCAGCTGGAGAAGAATAGTGATTTAAATGATAAGAGTACTTTTGGAAGTGTCTACAAGTACAAACCTGTTGCTACTCCTTAGTAAAATAAAAATTTGCTTCCCCTGGTTCTTCCTGCAGGGCCTACCTACTGCTATCTCATGTGGTATTCTTTCATAAGTGCACTAGCACAGTGGTGTATTTAGGTTTTGTGCTGCTCTAGGCCTGACAAAACTTGGGCACCCCTAATTTAAATATGACCCAACCCTTCCTGTAAATGCTACAACCCTTCCTGTTTTATGACCCGCTTTGTCATCTGTAAACCACAACCACAGACTATCAGTGCCCATCAGTGCAGCCTCATCAGTGCCCATGCGGTCTGTCCGAATGTCCTCACCGGTCGGTATTATTATACCCACAGGTAGCAGTGTGACCGCTTTATGGGGGTGCAAGACTGATTTGCCTCATGGACCCTACCCTCCAGCCCAATTCACCCCTTAAGCCTGACACTATACTTAAAGTGTAGCGCAAGCCGGTGGGGACCTTTTTCGTGCAGGAGACAAGAGAAGGCTGTTTTTTTTTTTTAATTTTCTTTTGGGGTGCTGCTTTTTTGCTGCCCCCCTGCAAAGTGCCGCCCTAGGCCTGGGCCTTGTTGGCCTAGGCCAAGATACAGCACTGCACTAGCATGCAAAATCAGCTCCAGCAATTGACTAGCTGAAGCCTCATAATCTGAGGTCTGGACTACTATTTTTTGCAAAGGAGGAGAGGGTGTTCTTTGGGGGTGAGACATACTTTAAAAAGGACACTTACATTTTAAATAGAATAGCTGATAAAATCACTTTAGTACAACCAGGTCATTTATTTATCTCCTTTTTCCAGAGTAGGAGAAACCCTTATATGCCAATAAAGAACCCAACAACCCTACAGACTATGCATGTGTCTCAAGCCCTTCAATGTATCATGCTGTCAGCACAAATTGTGAAAGATCAGACCGGGAAACTTATTGAATCATGAGATCTGGATGTTTCTGTTTCCTGGTTCAGACCAAGTCAGATATGACATGCTGTGGAGAGTGAGTGATCACACATATAACAAGGTAACCTGCTGCACGTGTCTGGTAGAGGCATGCTATCAGGGATATTTATTGTCATTATTTTTTTTTTGCCATTACCGGCCAAATCTGTCACCATGTAAAGCCATTCCTGTGCTATTGCTGCAGAGTTTTATTGGCTGCTGTGCTGCTGTTCTAGAATCCTGTTATTCCGGTAGTCTGCTGTTCCAGTATGTAGGTGGTGTGTAGAGTGGTGTGGTGGCAATAATTCATACAAACGTGTGCAATAAAGAACTAGCATTGAAGAATGCAAAAACCGCTCACAATAGAATGGGAGGATGGGGCGATGCACTGCTGGATTGACAGCATCTGCAAAGAGAGCAGAACGCAGTCTGGCCATCTCGTGCCCAATTGGGAAGATGTCAGGAGGGATCACAAACCCTATGCTTTCCCCACCTCACCAGAAACCTTTCCCTATCGCTAGTACTGTCCCTGACATGCAGGGTACCTCTCCCTACGCTACCCACACATATAAAGTGCAACAAAGCCGGGAGCTAGGGCCTTAAATAGGCTCTGCCTGACCCAAGATGGTCATCAATGTTACATGGAGCAGAATCATCCAATCATATAGCTTCCCAAGTGACCCAAGGAAATTTTAGAGGAACCATGTTCCTCTTGACTTCTTCCTCCAGCAACCCTCTAAGCTCCGGGGGGCAGAGTGAAACGTGTTGGGGGCATGGCCTGGCGGGAGCCCAAGCTGAGGTTGCCACTCTCATCACTATAGGATTCCGTGGATGAGTGGCACTAGGAATCTCTCCTTCCTTTTCTCCAGCAACAATGCAAGGGAATGCCACCTGTCATGGAGAAAGTAGACTGTACTTGCCTACAAGTATCCTGCTGTTCCAGTATCAACTTGCTGTGTGAGACCCAACTCCACTCAGATGCTGCAGCTTTGCCCCTATATATGGGACCAATCATTTCAGGACTGGACTGTGTTCGAGAGGACCCCACTAGAGTTGTGAGAGGTCTGTATGCCACATTCATGTGTTTGTTTGACCGTGGTTACCTTTTCTGTTGTCTGCTGAGAAGGTCTGCTCTGCGATTACCAATACTCTGAACTTGGAGTGAGCTCTTTCTGGTAAGACAAGGACCCCAATACCAGCAGGGCTTTAGTTGTACTATATTTCACTAGTCAGTGACTCAGTCAGGGATTGATATTCATTGTTTGGTCAGTCTTATGTATATGGTAGAAAGAAAAGGGTTCCCCTGGGTTCGGGACTTTTTAGGCAGAAAACCATCCAGTAAAGTGAAAGGAGTATATGCACAAATGTAAAATGTAAGTACGATTTATTCAAAGAGTAAAAAGCTGATACAAATTAACAAATAGGGTGAATAGAATGTAAGAACAATACATGTTACATGCGGTCTAACTGAAGAGACGAGGATCGTGGGTTATCTCCCAAAATAGAACCTTTTGATGCGTTTCGGGTAATGACCCTTTATCCAAAAAAGGTTAGATTGGGGTAAACTTCACGTATTCAGTTTAAAGGAGACCAAGAGCGCATGTCTAAAGAACTATAGCAGTTAGAAAGCCGCAGTATTGAATGGGAGCGCGCCAGGGTGGAATGAGAGGCAGGAGCAAGGAAAAAGTCCCCCTGCTTGGTTGGGGGGGGGGGGGGGGAGCAGCAAAATGTAGCCAGCTGAGAATGGTAAGTTCTTAATACTGTGCTGTAGATACCCTCCGGAACCTATCCCACGAGGATCCCATAGGGTCAATTGCCAGAGACGCAAGGATATCTGTAATAAAGGTGTCTTCCTTGTATGTAGTACTATAAAAAGGAGTAAATGAAGAAGAAATTCCGCTTCCACAAAGTAGACGGCACCAGAATTTGAAGATTTGAAGGTCACTGGCAGGTGAGTAGAACTGGTGGTTCAGCGGTCCTTGCGTGCTAACCCCGGCGTGACAAAAGTTATGTGTATGGTAATATTATTTGAGATTATTTATGTTTGCTTAACCCAATTTTATTTTTGCAGGGCTTTCCCCTTTAACAAAGCTCACTGAAACATTTCCAGGTGTGTTGGTAATACTTAGGTCCAGGTACAGGGCGGGCCATCGCCGGAGCAGGGCAGAAGGAACCTGACAATCCAGCTGCTCCTTATGAGGTAGCGCTACACCTGTTATAGAGTGACGAAGCTGTGTCCCGCTCTACCAGCATTGTTATAATTGTCACATAGGCTTTTCCATGAAGACCACGGCTAAGTGGCCAATTTTTAGTACACATTACACAAGCATGGTCCACTGTTTCCACCATCAGGAAAACTACCTTGAGAAATGTCAGCCTTTGTGTGACACTGGACATTGTTGTTAAAGATGCAGAACTCTATTTGCCTACATAATGGCAGTATTAACTGGTACGCTTTGCCATAACTTTAACACAAGTGCCTAGAGGAATCTGGGAAACGTAGTGCTCAATGAAGACTGTACCTACCTACCACAAAGCTCTGTTGCACTTACAAGGCCCATAAGTACTAGCAAAGGAAAAGGGCGAGATATAAAAGGAAAAGCCCAGGAAGAAGCCAGGCAGTTGGCAGACAGGTGCACCAACCAAGAGAGAGATGTGCTATGTTAGACCAGGCCAGGCTGGACTACATCCAAAGAGACCAGATCGGAGCCGAAGAGCGAACTATCAAAATCGTCACTATCAAGAGTTGCTCAGACGAGATCGGGCGCGTTTAGGGTGCCACTTTTATATCTCCAACCCTAGAACAACACTCACAAATTTAATAAAAGAACTGAAAAAATATGGGGAAATCTCAAATCTAAAAATCAACCCGGTTAAATCTGAAATTTTGAACATGTCTAAATAAAAAAGAGGAGGGGGTCTTACAAAACGAGTTTCCATTTACATGGGGGGAAAAAAGATTTGAAATAACTTGGAATCAAACTAACAGTTTCGGTAAGGAATATATATCAAGCAAATTATAATCCACTCCTTAATGAGATTAAAACAGAGATCAGGAAAATATCAGCATCCACATTATTCTGGATGGGCAGGATTAACATGGTAAAAATGGTAATTTTCCAAAAAAATCTATACAAATTTCAAATGATTCCAATAGCACCACCCCGGGCATTTTTTAAAACACTATATTTCAAAATATATTTGGAAAAAAATAAATAAAAATTGCATCACTTGAATGGGCAGGAATAACATGGTAAAAATTGTACTTTCCCAAAAATTCTATATAAATTTCAAATGATTCCAATAGCACTACCCCCGGCATTTTTTTAAAACACTATATTTCAAAATATATTTGGCAAAAAAAAAACAAGAATAAAGTTTGCATTACTGAGTAGAGAAAAAACACAAAGGGGGTTAGCAGCACCAGATATAAAAAGATAATACAATGCAGTATTATTAGCACGAATGCTTGAAAGGACAAAAAGTGAAAAAAGGTGGGTTAGGATGGAGAACTCATTAAGTAAGACACAACTACATAAAAATATTTGGATACAAAAAAAATATAGAACTTTAGATACTGGCACGCATGAATTGACAAAAAAATTTTTTTTTAAAGTTTGGGATTTAATTTATCGACAAGCAAAATGCAAATACAATTTGCCACTAATTGCACTAACAGAGACAATATTTTTTTACCAGGTAAAGGGGATTTATTTGGAAATTGGTAGGAAATTTACAATTAAAGGATATAGTAAGGGAAGGTAAAATACGTTCACTTCAAGAATTAAAGCACAAAGATGAACTGACAAAGTTAAATGAATGATTTACAGTTAAAGCCATTTGTGACAATATTGACACAGCTAATTAGATCAGAGGAAAATGTAAACCAAATTGAATGTGTTATACCTGAAGGGTTTCACATGTACTGTCACTTTAAGGCTGGCTCCACCCAGGAGTGATGACAAGGGTCAAGGGGCAGAGTGGCCATCTTGGAGACACATGTAGAGATGTATTGATATGCAGAGCTGTCCTGTAATGCATGCTGGAGTGTACAGAGAGTCCTGAATAAACAACCGTTGTTCCAGACCAGAGTCCTGTTTCTCTCACAACACGGAGAATATAACAGAATGATTATGTAATGCACAGAAAACGATAAAACATTGAACATCTTGGATATGTAGAATACTTACGGAAATGGGGAGACAGGACAAGCCCATATTCGTCAAGAAATGGGAAGAGGAACTGGGTATTAGGTTAAGCGAGCAACAAATAGCAAATGTACTGAGATTGGCATATGGGAACGCAATCAATATAAACACAATAGAAATTAACTACAAATGCCTAGCAAGGTAGTATATAACACCTGAGAAAGCCCAAAAAAAACAACAAAGCACCTCCCTCTTAAGTTGGAGAGGATGTAACCAGAAAGGTACCATGGCACATATTTGGTGGGAGTGCATAAAAGTTAAGGAACACTGGCAGGAGGTCCAATATTATATTAGTGAGATAACAGGAGAAGAGATACCAAATGACCCACGGACATGTCTATTCCATATTGCAAAAAGTACACCAAAACAATATAGAAGAAGCTTGGTTCCCCATTTGATAAATTCAGCGAAAGGACTAATTTCAAAAAAATGGTTAGACCCAGGTAAACCCTCCATAGTAGAGTGGTACGAAAGAATAGAATACATATACAAAATGGAATATCTGTGTAGTAGAGATGAGGGTTATGTCGGAATATTTAACAATATATGGGAAAAATGGATTGAGTTTAAGAAAACTAAGTAATACATAGAGAAATGGACAGAGTAAGTGGGAGGGGGCACATGTGCTCGAGGTCTTTCATCTGGGTGGTGGAGTCCCGAAGGGAGGGGGCGGCTTCCTCCTCTTCTGTAGAGGTGCCATGTGGCCTCAGGGGGTCATCCTGAGGGCCTGGAGAGTAGCAGTGAGGAACTGAACCCAGAGGTCCAGAGAAGCTGACTGAGAGGGGAGACACTGGAGGATCTGTCTCCACAGTACAGTGAGTACAGAATCTCGTGTCGTGGGGGTCTGACCTTAGGGTAGCCACCCCATGATTCTAGGATAGTCAGTGGAGGGGTGTCGGTTGAAAGGGGATGCTAGTGAGAGTGTCCTGAAGATAAGTTATCATCCACTAAGTCATTTTGCTTGGACTTGTGGTACTTGTGGCAGTGTAAATTAAGCATCCTAGCTGCTCTAAATTAACCTAGAAGGCTTAGGAATAGAAGTCCTCAACTAATGTGAATAGTTCAAACTGGAGTATCCCACTTTTCCGTTCTCCTATCGAAGTTCCAAATAAACATTAAAAAAACCAACACCCTCAGACTTTTTATTTGTGTGATGGGTCATCAGGAGCAAGGAGGGATCCGCAAACTATATTTCATGAGCTAACCGTGTGCTGGTAATCAGGGGAGCCCGTCAAGTCATTATTCAGCAGGCTATGCGGGGACACTGCTACAGAAGTATTGTATTAAAAAAGGGAATTGTTTATGATAACCAGTGATTTAGCAAACTACAGTCATGTTCAGTGGCAGCTGGTGCTCGGTAATTCAGGGGGGGCGGCAAACCAATGCACCCCCCCCCCTCCTCCGTCGTTCAGTCGGCAGGCAACACATTCCCTCCCCCCCCCTTCCTTGAATGGTTCTGCCTCCTTACCTCCTCCTTCCTCCTGTCCGAGCCAGGGAGTGCTGGATGGCTGAGCTGCTGTGCTTCTCCAGCCATGTATCTTCTGCCTCTTCCTGGCCACTGGCCAGTAAGAACGCTTCTCTTTTTGGTCAATCGGGAAAGGGGTCTCACAACCCTCCTCCTGATTGGCTGGGAGGAGGGTCAGTGTGACAATAGCAAATATTTATTCGCTATTGCCATACAACTGGGTGGGCTCAGGGCGCAGTGCTCTGCGCCCCAAGCCCACCCTTTTTTGAAGCCTATTAGAGCCTCTGGCTCTAATCACGTGCTTCAAAAAATAAAATCCCCTATTGGAATCTATGCGTCCGGTGCCCTGCATGTAGATTAGGGGGCCGAACACTTTGGATAGGGGGGGCTGCGCCTCTGCGCCCCCAATGAATGGCTGCCACTGGTCATGTTATACAGTTAGGGTTTACATTTAAAGTGTTACTAAACCCATGAGCCTGCATTCACTATTAGTGTTGAGCGAACATGGACTGTATTATTCGTGTTCGTACCGAATAATTGGATTTTTGTTACCCGAACACGAACACGGACACTTTTTACTGTATATTCGGGTAAAAATCCGGGTTCGGTTGTTTTATTTCCGGGTTTTGCATGCTTTGGCGCTCTTTTCATGGCGGGCTTTCAACAGCCAATCAACAATCGTTTAACTGGTGTGCCTTAAGCCATCCCAGCCATGCCTGCAAATGTCTCAGTAGCTGTGATTGGCCGTCTGAAGCATGTGACCAAGTCTTTATAAGTTCGAGGCAGCCGCAGCGGCGTCATTATGCTGCTTAGATCAGGGACAGAGCACACATCAGCGTGCTGGCTGCTGATTAGGGAAAGATAGGCAGGAAAAAAACATTTGTGTCCGGATAGAATTGAGGGACAGGTCGGAGTGTTTAGGCAGGGTGAGTTGTAGGCATTTTAGGGATAGAGTCTGCTGAATTATAGGGTCAGTGTGTTCTACAAACTACAATCGATATTGCTGTGTGGGGTGGGGTCTGCACTTAGTTCTCCTGATCTACGATCTCTTCTCAATCCTGTTAGGGACAGAGTCTGCTGAATTTTAGGGAAAGTGTGTTCTACAAACTACAATCGATATTGCTGTGTGGTGTGGGATAGGAGATAGGCAGGTGTCAGTGATCCACATCCATTTTTCTGTGTGTGGGCTGCAGTGAACACAATCTTTTTGGGGTGCAGTGAACACAATCCTTTTGGAGTGCAGTGAACAAAATCTTTGGGGGGTACAGTGAACACAATCTTTGTGGGGTGCAGTGAACAAAACCTTTGTGGGGGTACAGTGAACACAATCTTTGCGGGGTGCAGTGAAGACAATCCTTGTGGGGTGCAGTGAAGACAATCCTTGTGGGGTGCAGTGAACAAAATCTTTGGGGGGTACAGTGAACACAATCTTTGTGGGGTGCAGAGAAGACAATCCTTGTGGGGTGCAGTGAACAAAATCTTTGGGGGGTACAGTGAACACAATCTTTGTGGGGTGCAGTGAACAAAACCTTTGTGGGGTGCAGTGAACACAGTCTTTGTGGGGTGCAGTGAAGACAATCCTTGTGGGGTGCAGTGAAGACAATCCTTGTGGGGTGCAGTGAACAAAATCTTTGGGGGGTACAGTGAACACAATCTTTGTGGGGTGCAGTGAACAAAACCTTTGTGGGGTACAGTGAACACAATCTTTGTGGGGTGCAGTGAACAAAACCTTTGTGGGGTACAGTGAACACAATCTTTGTGGGGTGCAGTGAAGACAATCCTTTTGGAGTGCAGTGAACACAATCTTTGTGGGGTACAGTGAACACAATCTTTGTGGGGTGCAGTGAACAAAACCTTTGTGGGGTACAGTGAACACAATCTTTGTGGGGTGCAGTGAACACAATCTTTGTGGGGTGCAGTGAACAAAACCTTTGTGGGGTGCAGTGAACACAACCTTTGTGGGGTACAGTGAACACAATCTTTGTGGGGTGCAGTGAACAAAACCTTTGTGGGGTACAGTGAACACAATCTTTGTGGGGTACAGTGAACACAATCTTTGTGGGGTGCAGTGAACAAAACCTTTGTGGGGTACAGTGAACACAATCTTTGTGGGGTGCAGTGAACAAAACCTTTGTGGGGTACAGTGAACACAATCTTTGTGGGGTGCAGTGAAGACAATCCTTGTGGGGTGCAGTGAAGACAATCCTTGTGGGGTGCAGTGAACAAAATCTTTGGGGGGTACAGTGAACACAATCTTTGTGGGGTGCAGTGAACAAAACCTTTGTGGGGTACAGTGAACACAATCTTTGTGGGGTGCAGTGAACAAAACCTTTGTGGGGTGCAGTGAACACAATCTTTGTGGGGTGCAGTGAAGACAATCCTTTTGGAGTGCAGTGAACACAATCTTTGTGGGGTACAGTGAACACAATCTTTGTGGGGTGCAGTGAACACAATCTTTGTGGGGTGCAGAGAAGACAATCCTTTTGGGGTGCAGTGAACAAAACCTTTTTGGGGTACAGTGAACACAATCTTTGTGGGGTGCAGTGAACAAAACCTTTGTGGGGTACAGTGAACACAATCTTTGTGGGGTGCAGTGAAGACAATCCTTTTGGAGTGCAGTGAACACAATCTTTGTGGGGTACAGTGAACACAATCTTTGTGGGGTGCAGTGAACAAAACCTTTGTGGGGTACAGTGAACACAATCTTTGTGGGGTGCAGTGAACACAATCTTTGTGGGGTGCAGTGAACAAAACCTTTGTGGGGTGCAGTGAACACAATCTTTGTGGGGTGCAGTGAAGACAATCCTTGTGGGGTGCAGTGAAGACAATCCTTGTGGGGTGCAGTGAACAAAATCTTTGGGGGGTACAGTGAACACAATCTTTGTGGGGTGCAGTGAACAAAACCTTTGTGGGGTACAGTGAACACAATCTTTGTGGGGTGCAGTGAAGACAATCCTTTTGGAGTGCAGTGAACAAAATCTTTGTGGGGTACAGTGAACACAATCTTTGTGGGGTGCAGTGAACAAAATCTTTGTGGGGTACAGTGAACACAATCTTTGTGGGGTGCAGTGAAGACAATCCTTGTGGGGTGCAGTGAAGACAATCCTTGTGGGGTGCAGTGAACAAAATCTTTGGGGGGTACAGTGAACACAATCTTTGTGGGGTGCAGTGAACAAAACCTTTGTGGGGTACAGTGAACACAATCTTTGTGGGGTGCAGTGAACAAAACCTTTGTGGGGTGCAGTGAACACAATCTTTGTGGGGTGCAGTGAAGACAATCCTTTTGGAGTGCAGTGAACACAATCTTTGTGGGGTACAGTGAACACAATCTTTGTGGGGTGCAGTGAACAAAACCTTTGTGGGGTACAGTGAACACAATCTTTGTGGGGTGCAGTGAACACAATCTTTGTGGGGTGCAGTGAACAAAACCTTTGTGGGGTACAGTGAACACAATCTTTGTGGGGTGCAGAGAAGACAATCCTTTTGGGGTGCAGTGAACACAATCTTTGTGGGGTACAGTGAACACAATCTTTGTGGGGTGCAGTGAACAAAACCTTTGTGGGGTACAGTGAACACAATCTTTGTGGGGTGCAGTGAACAAAACCTTTGTGGGGTACAGTGAACACAATCTTTGTGGGGTACAGTGAACACAATCTCATACTTCTGAAGCTTTGAGGGTGCTGCCTGTTCTATACTCCTCCTCCTCCTCCTCATCCATCCTTTTAGCTGTACAAACAATAGTAATTGGGGCCTAGTGTGCTTCTGTACGTGTGAAAAACATACACTTTTTTTTGATCATATTTCCTATTCCGCTATTTAATAAAAACCTTTGGGGCTCAATTAAATTGCGGAATAGTCTGTGTCGGTACGTGTGAGATCCACCTTTCCAAGTTTTTGCGGTTCATCTCATACTTCTGAAGCTTTGAGGGTGCTGCCTGTTCTATACTCCTCCTCCTCCTCTTCCTCATCCATCCTTTTAGGTGTACAAACAATAGTAATTGGGGCCTAGTGTGCTTCTGTACGTGTGAAAAACATACACTTTTTTTTTTATCATATTTCCTATTCCGCTATTCAATAAAAACCTTTGGGGCTCAATTAAATTGCGGAATAGTCTGTGTCGGTACGTGTGAGATCCACCTTTCCAAGTTTTTGGGGTTCATCTCATACTTCTGAAGCTTTGAGGGTGCTGCCTGTTCTATACTCCTCCTCCTCCTCCTCATCCATCCTTTTAGGTGTAAACAATAGTAATTGGGGCCTAGTGTGGTGGTGTACGTGTGAAAAACATACACTTTTTTTTGATCATATTTCCTATTCCGCTATTCAATAAAAACCTTTGGGGCTCAATTAAATTGCGGAATAGTCTGTGTCGGTACGTGTGAGATCCACCTTTCCAAGTTTTTGGGGTTCATCTCATACTTCTGAAGATTTGAGGGTGCTGCCTGTTCCATACTCCTCTTCCTCATCCTCCCTTTAGGGTAGGAAAAAATTTAATCGGGCCTAGTCTGTGTTTGTACGTGTGAGATACACAGTTTTTTTATCCTATTCCGCTATTCAATACACACCCTTTTGGTGTAAAAAACATTAAATTGCGGCATAGTTTGCATATTTGACATTTGCATATATTGTGCCTTGTTGCGCTGTTTTGAGTACTCCACCAACATGGCCAGTGGCAATGACGCCGTTCTCAGCTTAACTATCCCACTTCTATGCCTCCTTGAAAAAACAATTCGGGCGATGATGGAAGAGGATGTGGCACAGGATGAGGAGGAGGAGGAGGAGGATGAAGAGGTAACATTTCAAAGGCTTTCAGGGCAGTCATTCGCAAGGGGCTCCGAGGGTGGGTTCCTGCACACACAAACGCCAGGGACACAATTGTCCAGCAGGGGCACAGTTCTGGAGGATGAGGAGGATGAGGAGGAGGAGGAGCTGGAGAAGGAGATGGAACCATGTTCACAGCAGGGTGGCACCCAGGCCAGCTCATGGCCATCACTGGTGCGTGGCTGGGGGGATACAGAGGACACGGACGATACACCTCCCACAGAGGACAGCCTTTCGTCGCCTCTGGGCAGCCTGGCACACATGAGCGATTACATGCTGCAGTGTCTCCACAACGACCGCCGAGTTGCCCACATTCTAACTTGTGCTGATTACTGGGTGGCCACGCTGCTGGATCCCCGTTACAAGGACAACGTACCGTCCTTAATTCACTCACTGGAGCGCGATCGCAAGATGCGCGAGTACAAGCGCACGCTGGTAGACGCAATGCTGCTGGCATTCCCATCTGACAGCGGGGCCACAGTGGAAGCACAAGGCAGAGGAGGAGGAGGAGGAGGTCGCCAACTCAACCAGGGCACCGCCAGCACCTCAGAAAGCAGGGTTAGCATGGCCGAAATGTGGAAAAGCTTTGCCAGCACACCACAACAAACAGCAGCACCAGCAGCTCATATGGAACGTCTTAGCAGGAGGCAGCATTTTACCAACATGGTGGAGCAGTATGTGTGCACACGCCTACATGTAGTGAATGAGGGGTCTGCCCCTTCAACTTCTGGGTCTCCAAATTGGGCACATGGCCTGAGCTTGCCCTTTACGCCTTGGAGGTGCTGGCGTGCCCTGCAGCCAGTGTATTATCTGAACGGGTATTTAGCACGGCTGGGGGTGTTATAACAGACAAGCGCAGCCGCCTGTCCAGAGACAATGTGGACAAGCTCACGTTCATTAAAATGAACCAGGCATGGATCCCACGGGACTTTTCCGTACCTTGTGCAGAATAGCAATGGATACCAACCTTACCCAGCCATTGTTCCATTTTTGCTCTTTCTCACTCTTTTGGGGTGTACCCTCATTTAAAATTTGTGAAAAGAAGCAGTGTTGGCTACCTCGTCCTCCTCCTCAGGGCCAGATTAACGTAGGGGCTATTGGAGCTGCAGCTCCATGCAGGCCCCTACCTTTTATATAGGCCCCGGGTTGGCCATATTCACTGTGACCGCTCTTCTGTCACTTGTAAACACAGAAGTCTGGCTTCTATGCTCGCTTCCCCAGGCAGCACCCTCAGAACCTCCCCACACAGCGCGAAGGCCGGACAAGGAGGGACAGTTGCCGATGCATGGATGTGTTTATGGGCTTCAGAGACAGCATCCCATGTTGAATTAGGCATGCATGGCTGCACCCTTCCTCCTCTGGGTGCATGCCAAGGCACGGCCCTTAAGGCCCTTCAAAATACTCAGCACCAAGACCATGATGCTCTTAATCCGGCCCTGGTCCTCCTCCACCGCCGCTTCCACCTACACCGTCCATAGGTGTGCGCAGCCTATTGCATTAGGGTGTGCACCCCAAAGTTGAAATACACATGCATGTGTTTGCCTACATGTACATGGCCCCGATACATTACTCTCCCTGCTGGCAAAGAGAAATAGAGCAGAGCAGGTGCGAGGGAGATCTTTCCCATCTCCTCACTGGCAAACAGAGCGATAATGCTATGTGCCCTAGGTGATTAGGGTGTGCCCAGGTACACCAGGCACACCCTGTGCGCACGCCTATGACACCGCCACATCCACCACCACCTCAACCTCCCTCCTACTCCATATGGGCCTCGTCCTTCAGAGATGAAGAACATTGTTTTATTTTTCTGGGTTTTTTTTGTTGTTTTAAGTTATTTCCCTATCCACATTTGTTTGCAGAGCACTTGCCATGCTCTTAACTACGTTTTGCTGCCATTTGCAGCACTCTAGCCCTTTCCATTGGTGTTTTAGAGCCATTTTAGTGCCTTAAAGTTCGGGTCCCCATTGACTTCAATGGGGTTCGGTGTCCGGGAAAAGTTCGGTAAAAGTCCGGGACACGGACCCGGACTTTTTTTTAAAGTTCGGCCGAACCCGTCGAACACGGACATCTAGGTGTCCGCTCAACCCTATTCACTATATCTGGTCTCCCACGGTACACAGAACATCAATTATTTTAGTAAATATAAACTGCTAAATACCTTTTCTCATCAGCAGTTTATAGCAGTCTTGTGACTTCTATCAGTGTCTGATTAAGGCTTGTAGGAGGAGTTGTCATTCTCCTCTGACTATCCTATGCGGCTGCATGACTCCAGACCCTCTGTCTGCATTGTGCTAATTGGCCCTGTGCTGATCCCATGCACTCTCCCAAGGAAAAAAAAAAATCTCTAGCAATACACATCAATCTGAGCATGTGCAGAGTGCCCCCAAGGCTCTGTACAGTCTGGAGATGGATTGGGGACAGTGGGAGAAGGGGAGAATTGGAGGAGACAGAATTTTTTACACAATGTGCAGGATTAACCCCTTAGGTTCCACGGTGAGTATAAAAACGAGCATGGTTTAATGCATATACAGACTGATTTTACTGTTGTGGGTTTAGTAACACTTTAAGGTACTGTTGGTAACTATGAAAAAGACAAATATGAAAAAGTTACATTTGTTAATTAGTCAAATATTATTGCTCCCTGCGTTAAAGCATTGTCAGAGGCTGAAGGGACACTATGGAAACAGTATATAAAGTACAAGCACCAATTAGACGTCACATCACAACTATGCAAATAACCACAGGTTACAGAAAACATTGCAGCAATGTAAACATTCTATACATGCTGAGTCACCTTAGTGCCCGGACGCAATTACACAAGTGACGTCATCAGCTAATATTAAGCA
This sequence comes from Pelophylax lessonae, assembly GCF_965119305.1. NCBI lineage: Eukaryota > Metazoa > Chordata > Amphibia > Anura > Ranidae > Pelophylax > Pelophylax lessonae. The sequence goes on along the minus strand of NC_138769.1, from coordinate 45,010,566 downwards.
GAGGTGACTTTGTGATAACACACTTCTTTATACAACTTTTATATTTAATGTATTTGCTGATTGCTATCTCATGTTGTAGAGGTAGCATGAGTATTACTAGCTAATGTAATAAAATGCCATTATCGCTAAATATACTGTCATGGCCAGGGAATTCAATATTTAGTAGCAGAATTTTGTAATAAAAAGCTATAATATGCTAAAATAATAAAAGCACAACAAATATCCCACACAGGTATAATTTAGTGTTAAACCTGTCACATGAACACCAATAGCCCACCTGCTGAAAAAATAGGCAGCATGCTTACCTTTCTGGTTGCACGTGTCTTAAATCGCTGCTGCTTTGCTGCTCCCTTGTCACTGCAAATACTGGCCAAATTAGTAGAATATTGTTTCCTCCATCCCATGCATTGGTTCTTCTCCCCTGCTTGTACATCCTGTAATGACTAATGATCTGGCGGAGAAATACAGTGGGAAAGCTTGTATTCCATTGTGGTAAAGGAGCTGGTATTCCATTGTGGTGGAGAAACTGGTATTCCATTGCAGTGGGGGAGTTGATATTCCATACTCCCAGAAGTTGGGTATTTCCCTTTGAAGGAGTTATAAGGGCATGACGAAACACGTACGTGAGATAATAAACCCGGAAGAAGAAGCAAGCTGTTCATTTTGTGGTGTGATGACGGTTTTTAACCACTTGCCGACCGTTCACTGAGCTGGTACTGCGGCAAAGTGGCTCGATATCGTCCAGCGAAGTAGACCTACGTCGCTGGACTCCTCCCCTTGTGGGCGGCGCACGCGCCGCCTGAGGCTCGCTCCAGCTGTATTCAGTCACAGCGGGAGTTGGGCCAGGGGAGGAGCGGCGGTGATCACCGCCGCTCTTCTCCGATCGTCGGGGATCGAGTGTGGAGATCCGCCCACTTGTGTAAACAAAGCGGGCGGATCTCCTAAGTGACAAACAGTGACAGATTGCAGGATTCAGCATAGCTGAACCTGCGATCTGTGCCTGTGTCACACAGTCCCCTCCCCCCACACACGTTAGTAAGCACCAGGCATACATTAACCCCTTGATCACCAATAAAAGTTAACCCCTTCCCTGCCAGTGTCATTTTTAAAGTAACAGTGCATATTTATAGCACTGATTACTGTAGTAATGTCACTGGTACCCCCAAAAGTGTCAAAAATGTCAGTCAAGGGTCCGATCTGTCCGCCGCAATGTCACAGTCCTGCAAAAAAAATTGCAGATCACCGCCAGATCGCCGCCATTACTAGTTTAAAAAAACAACAATAAAAATGACATAAATTTCCCGTAGTTAGTTGCTGCGATAACTTACGCTTATTGCAATTTTTTTTTACCAAAAATATGTAGCAGAAAACAAATTGGCCTAAAATTATAAAAAAAATTTGATTTTTACATTTTTTTGGGGGGAATTTCATATAAAAAAAATGTGAAAAATATTGTTATTTTTTCAAAATTATCGCTCTTTTTTTGTATTCTTTTTTTTTGCGTTCTTTATTTCCTTTTTACATATTCTGCTATATTCTCCCTTTCTTTCTTTCTTTCTTTCTTTCTTTCTTTCTTTCTTTCTTTCTTTCTTTCTCTCTGGTACGTCCTGGAATTCATCTGCCCCTAGCTCAGGCATGTAGGTAAGAGGGTATGCTTGGTTGAGAAAACAACTCATCCCCTCCTGAAGGCTCCTGGTATGTATGACATAATTTGCCTAGGCCAGAAAACAAGGAAGTACCTGAAGAAAACAAGTAAATATGATATATTTTTTTTGTCTATTTACTAATGATAGCAGCATATGAATTAAAAATACTCCACATTGGCTGAGAGAATGAAGTTCCACTTTAAGTCTAGGGTTAGAGGAATAAGGTGTAATGCTTACCCTATTCCATGCTCTGGTAGGCTTCCTCCGGAGAAGGATCTGGGTGATCTGGTATATCATAAGCTTAATAACAGCATGCAATGCCAAGCTGCTGTTTCCAAAGCAAGCAAAGTAATTTCTTGTATTAACAGAGGCATGGACTCCAGAGAGAGAGATATCTTTTTGCCCCTGTACAGATCATTAGTAAGACCTCATCTGGAATATGCAGATCAGTTTTGGGCACCAGTTCATAAAAAGGATATCGGGAAACTGGAGAAAGTGCAGAGAAGAGCAACCAAACTGATAAGAGGCATGGAGGAGCTCAGCTATGAGGAAAGATTAGAGGAACTGAATTTATTCTCTCTTGAGAAGAGGAGATTAAGGGGGGGATATGATCAACATATATAAATACGTAAAGGGTCCATATAGTGAACTTGGTGTTGAGTTATTCCCGTTAGGTTCATCACAGAAGACAAGGGGGCACTCTTTACGTCTAGAGGAAAATAGATTTCATCTCCAAATACAGAAAGGCTTCTTCACAGTAAGAGCTGTGAAATAGTGTAAAAGACCCCCTCAAAAGCTGGCTCTGGCTAGCTCAGGAGATAGTTTTAAGAAAGGCCTGGATTCTTTCCTAGATACACATAGTATAACTGAATACAGTAAAACCTTGAATTGAGAGTAACTTGGTTTGAGAGCGTTTTGCAAGACAACCAAATTTTTTTTATAGATTTTGACTTGATAAACGAGCAATGTCTTGTTATACAAGTAGCGTCACGTCACAACTTAGTATAAAATAGAAGAGAGGAGCCTCTAAGTGTAACAATATGGTTACATTTAATGAAGGTACATTATTTAGCAACTCACATAGTTGATGATTAAAAAAGAGCTATGTAAGTATGCAGGCATCTGGGGTAAAGCTATCCACTTAGACCGTCTTCCACACCACCATCAACGTCATCCCTTCCACACTGCACTCCACGAGTGTTTCAAGCCTCGCTTTCAGATCACTCTACTGCAGGGTAATCTTCCCGATCATGATTGCAGACTGACAGCAGTGAGAGTCGGCGGTGCGGAGGATGGTCTATGTGGACAGCTTTACCCTGGATGTGTTCTGGTGTAGCTCCTGCTGGATTTTGCTTATAATCCCCTTGGGGAGGTTTTCATTTGTGGATGGACATTTTATGATTACACAACACATTGCTATAATCTTCTTATTATATGGACTATAAACTGAAGGGCTTATGAAAAAATGGTTGTGGAACGAATCATCTGAGTTTCCATTATTTCTTATGAGGAAATTCGCTTTGATATACGAGTGCTTTGAGTTACAAGCATGTTTCCCAAACTAATTATGCTCACAATCCAAGGTTTTACTGTACTAATATTTTTAGGTATAGTTGATCCAGGGAATATCCGATTGCCTCTTAGGGGGATCAGGAAGGAGTTTTTCCCCCTGCTGTAGCAAATTGGATCATACTTTATTGGGAGTTTTGTTGCCTAAACTGTAGATATAGGATTGTGTGTGTGTGTGTCTGTATATATATACAGGGCTTTTTTTCAGCGGAAACGCAGGGAAACGCAGTTCTGGCACCTCCAGCATTGACTGTATGTAATGGCAAGGGGTTCAAGGTCTATTAATGCTATCTGTTGGGGGGATCTATTGTTCCTGGAGGAGATCTACTTTTTGTGGGGAGGGGAAGGGAGGGGTGTGTACTGTTGCTTAGGAGGTCTATTGTTGTTAGTGGGGGATCTACTGTTGCTGAGGGGGGGGGACCTATGTTGCTGGGGGGTCAGTTGTTGCTGGGAGGGATCTAGTGATGCTGGCTGCAGGAAAATCTGATGTTGTTGCTGGGGGTCTATTGTTGCTAGGGGAGGGGGTATTTTGTTGCCAGTGATACATTGTTGCTGGGGGAGAGTCTATTGTTGCTGCCTGCTGGAGAGTCTATTGGTGCTGGCTGCAGGGAGATCTGTTATTGCTGCTGGGGATCTTTTGTTGTTGGGGGAGGGTCTATTTCGTTCTGGGTGGTTCATTGTTGCTGAGGGGAGGGGGGTCTATTGTTGCTGGCTGCATGTGCTCTAGTTTATTGTTTTTCTTGTTATTATTAACAAATTCTATACAAATGATGTAGTACCACAATTGTTATATGGTTCTGGATTCTCTAAAAGGAGCGGCACTTGGGAGGTGGAACCAAGGAATGGTGCAGGAGGTGGGAAGGGGGCGGAGACAAGGGTTGACTCAGAAAGGGGAGTTCCTGCACCTATTGTCTGAGAAAAAAAGCCCTGTATATATATATATATATATATATATATATATATATATATATATATATATTTTTTTTTTTTTTTTTTATATACTGTATATAATTATATATATATATCTTTTTCTTCTGTTGGTTGAAGTAGATGGTGTCTTTTTTTTCAGACAGACTTTGTAACTGTGTACAAAAATAAATGCTACAAAAATAAATGCTACATGATGATCTGTGCTTACAGCAAAATAAAGCATGGAGACATGGATGGATGGGTGAGTTTGCCTTGAATACTAAAATTAATGAAATAGCGCTATGGTTTGTGGTGCTCAGATGCAGTGCAGTTCTGCTTTACCATGCATTTAACCTTTAGAATGGGGAGGGGGGGGGTTAGTCCCACTGTACAGGTAATTTTTTTTGGTACCTTGATTACAGATGATGGGTTACAGAAATGACATTCTTAGCTACATTTCAATCCAACATCGTTCCTCATTAGGATCTCATAGCTACAGCCATATTGCTCTGCAGAATGTGGAGTTTCAATGATTTAATGATTGTTACATGACCCCACATGATCCATCTGAGCACCCCAAAATCCATTACAGTTAATCCAGTAATCACCTCCATGGTTTGTCAGTGCATTCTTCCTTCCAAATTTGCGAGGCAATCCAGAAGCTTAAGTTAACCCCTAGAGTGGTCAGCTAAACAGCCTTTACTAGTTTTCTTTTTTTATTTAGTTTTTTTTTTGTAGACAATTTCTCTGTGAATTCTGTTTCTGGCTGGGGCACAATTTAAGTTTTTTAATTTTATATGAAAATTGTTTAGCATTACACTATCTGAGAATCTTCAGTATTATGTTGCATTGATGAGCTAAGGTTTGGGCTGAGCTCAATTTAGCCCCTGAACCCATGGGAAACTGCCACATGATAGCCGAGTACCAGCCTAATCAGCTATGGCCATGGAATTCCCCACCTCACAGCCACAGGTAACAAAGATGGTGGGAAAGTTGGTGAAATCATGGATCTAATATGCCAGCATGGCCATATTTTATGAATATTTTCCAAAAATGGCCATGTGGTCAATGATGTCATCGACATTTCTGCCCTATTGTTACATGTAGCCGCAGGGCAGGGAATTCCAAAGCCAAAACTGAGTGTGCCAGTGTCCTGCTATCTTGTGGCTGTTTTGCGTGGGTTCAGGCAGAAGTCAATTAGGCTCAAACCTTAGCTCATTCCCAGTTACAGGCCATCCACATTGATAATCAAATTTGTATGATTTCAATTAGCAGGGCCGCCATCAGGGGGGTACAGCCAGTACTCCTGTATGGGGCCCTGGCACATAGGGGGGCCCGGACAGCAGGAAGATCGGTAGGATGACAGCATACCTCCCAACCTGGGCAGGACTGTCCCGCTGCCCCGCTGTACAGAGGCTTTGTCCGGCATAATTCTGGTGATAAATGTTACCTTCTAGCTCAGAAGGACCTGCAGCAGTGGGACTGGGAACATTTAGAACAGCCAGGGATTGGCTAACAAACCAGCTGGGTGTGCACTATACAGAGACTGCACCTGTCAAATTCATGCTGTGATGTCAGTAATGGGCGGGACTGCTACTCAGACCCGCCCCCTGTGTCAAGCAACACGTGCATAGGGAAGAAGGAGAAGGAAGATATAGCAGCCAGCAACAGAAAGGTATTTTAGAAAGGTAATCATGTGGAAGATGGGGGACCTTTGGGGAAGATAAGGGCAGAGGAGAGGTGTGTGTGTTGCAGAGGTTGTAGCAGCTGGGAAGAGGTGCAGTACAGAGGCATTTACCTACATTCGCTACTATGTACAGCTTGGTATGGCACTGCTCCCGATTTTTAACATTGTCCTCAATGGAGAATCTTGGTCACCTTGGTATAGCACTACTCCTGGTTTTTAACATTGGCCTCAATGGAGAATCTTGGTCACCTTGGTATAGCACTACTCCCGATTTTTAACATTGGCCTCAATGGAGAATCTTGGTCAACTTGGTATGGCACTGCTCCCTGTCTAACATTTGCATCTATGGGAAATCTTGGTCAGCTTAGTAAGGCACTACTCCCTATCTAGCACTCTCCTGAACCCTGTGCATAATGCACTCCAGAACCCTGCATTCTGTATCTAGCATTCTCCTGAACGTATTCCTGACCCCTGCACTCTGTACCTAATGCATTCCTGACCCCTGCACTCTGTACGAGGATCGGGTTGTGAATTTGTGGAGAGATTTGGGGGGTTGCGCTGTGAGGGGTGATTGGGAGGGATTTCTGCTAGGAAGGGGGATTGGGGGAGGGGGTGATAACATATTTTTGATATTTTCGGTGGAGGGGGGGGGGGCCTGTCAGGTAGGCTGCTTGGGGCCCCAGGATTTCTAGCGGCAGCCCTGTCAATTAGTGTGTGTGGAAAGGGAGCCACAGCCAGTTGCCTAATAACCCAAAATCACATTTTTCTGTGTGTTTTGCAAAGTTTCTAACTGTTTCCAGTTCTCTGGAGCAAATCCATTTTTGTGAATCTGTTGCAAAGTTTCTTACCTAAAGATCCTGTTAGAAGCAACACTTTGTGTTGCAGGCTAAGGACATGAAACTAGTTCCCCTGCCATTTGCAGCAGGAAAAAAAGCAGGAGAAAAGTCAAAATTAACACAAATCCCTTCTAAAGAATGCTAAACTGCAATATATTGCATTGTCTTCTTAGATTTAGATACACTTTGAAGGTACAACATTCTTTCCAAGAGTATAGATGCCCTTAATGCAATGCTAAGGAATTTATCCTTTGGAATGGTATGAACCCCCTGGTGGAAACACTCTTTGTGGTGCTAATTGAAGTATAGGGCTATATTGCATTATGTAAATGAGGGCTGTAAAACCTATAGCCCCTCTAGGGATAGAGTTCTCCATGGAAAATCAATGTCTGGGAGAAACAGTGAAGACACTAGCCTTAAGATATTCATCCTGTGGAGGACAATTCATTATCAGTATGGTGGAATGAAGAAGGAGGTGTAGACAATGGAGAGGGAACTTGTTTAGCAACATTTCTTAACGCCTACTGGAGGACACTGCTACCCCGGGGGTAGGGAAGTTCTTGTTACCTCTATCATGTAGTGTTGCTCCATACATAGCTCAACTATAAGGTAGATTGGGACATTGTATATGTATGCAGACGATGAGCCTATCTTTTGGCCCAATTATTATGCACCCAGCTGTTGATGGAAAATCCAGTTGGGCAATGGCTGAATGTGCCTATGCATTAAACCATTGATGCCATTGAGCCAAGATGAAAGGCTTCTTGTTTCCCTTTTGTCCCTGTGACTGTAATGTATGTTATTTACCAAACCATACTGTGCAGAGATTACATTGTAATGTGGCCAGCCTTCCGAATTATTGCATAATGCCAGGTCCATAAAGACATGTAAAGACATGGCTTGACAAGCTTGATAATAAGGTGATTGAGTGGCCTGCACAAAGCCCTGACCTCAACTATACTAAAGGGTTTTGGGTGAGGCACATCTTCTTATTCAACATCAGTATCTGACCTCACAAATAATCTTTTGGGCGAATGTGCACAAAATCCCACACACACACTCCAAGTTCTTGTTACAAGCCTTCTGTAACAGAGGCCGTTACAATGGCAAAGGGGGCCGACTCCATATTAATGGCAATTGTTTTGGAATAGGATATCCAAATAGCTTGGACAGTATGTGACGGTCAGGTGACCACAGATGTTTGATCGTATATTGTGTGACAGGAAGTCAGGTAAATCTGTGGATGTTGTCACAGACAGGAGATACATGTCTGCTTGGTTTACACAATTCACCAATTACTATAGGGTGTCGACTGCAGAGGTAGCCAGCAGGAAGGTAAGGAGGTTGAAAAACCTTCAGCTATTCAGAATGAGGAAATTAAGGCCTCTATAATTTGTCCAGAGGAAGTCTATTGATGGCTGCCTCCTGACGCTGTGTGGGTAGAGGAGGACAGTCAGATGTGTGCCTCCTGACGCTGTGTGAGCGTGGGAGAGGAATGCCTCCTGAAGCGATGTGCGCTGAGGAGGGTAAAGGGACTGAAGACTTCTCAAGGTGAGGTCATGGATTGTTTCTATGTGAAGAGAAACCAATGGACATTTTCTGTGTGAAAAGAAAATAAATGAACTATTTCTATGTGAAGAGAAAAACAAACTGATGTTTTCTATGTGAAGAGAAAATGAACATTTTCTGGGTGAAGAGAAAATAAATGGACTATTGATGGTCTGCTGTAGGATCAGCCAAGTCTGCCCAACAGTAGGTTGGGGACAGACTACTTAGGTAGGTATCTGTGTGTGAGAAGGTAGCCGCCCACAGTGGCAAGGGTTTATTTTATGTTTATTTTGAATTATGCTGTTTTTGATGCTTGCACTTGTGTGAAGAAAATTGCAAGAATAAAACCTTACACTGTTGTTTGCAACCACTTCTCGGCTATCTCCCTGTGTAACGAACCCCCCCAAGGGGTCATCCACACCCGCCACCGAGCTAATCCCTCACAATTGTAAACAAAATCAGTATATAAAGTCCTCACTTAGGACCCTCTTTTATATTGATTGGACCCTGGGCAAACATTTTCTTTGGCCCTCCCGAATCCACTTATAAACTATTAGCGGGCAGTGCAGGCTCAAGGAGCTGCTGCTTTGGGCCCCACAATAATGAATAGGCCCAGGGCAGCTGCCCCTTTTGCCCTGTGTTAAAGATGGCCCTGTCCTTACCCAATATCTAATCACAGCAGGGGTTACATGAGCCAGTCTCTACAGAGCACTTGCCAGTAATATACACAAAGGAAAGTCACATGTTGCTATCAATTTATAACACAGAGTATAAATCACTTTGTAAAATGTCAACAATAGTATTTAATTCAAGCAATGGGGTTGATTTACTAAAGGCAGATAGACTGTGCCCTCTGCAAGTGCATTTGCTCCAGAGCTTAGTAAATGGGGGGAAGCTCTGCTGACATCCATCATCATCTCATGTGCAAGTAAAATGCTGTTTTTTTATTTTCCTTGCATGTGATTGGGTAGTCTTTGCAAAGTGAAGCTTTACTAACCCCTAGAGCAACTGCACTTGCTGAGTGCAACTGCACTTACAAAGTGCACAGTCTATTTGCCTTCAGCAAATCAACCCCATTATATATCTGGGTTCTGAGGGACGTTAGCAGGAAGCAAGGTGGGACCTGAGGAAGGAGGCTCCGCCTCCGAAACGCGTTGTCCGTAGTAACAGCAGAGGCAGTGCCCCCGTGTCTTGAATCTCCCACCTCGCAGCTCCGTACAACTTGTGACTCCTGCTTTGGCTGAGGCTCTCCTGAGGCGCCGTAGATTACGTTGGTATAGTGCGCAGGCGCACTAGAACCGGCATCCGGTGACCAGGCAACACAGGAAGTGAAGGAGAGCGGGGATACAGCGGCGGCAGCCGCGAATGAGGAGACCGCAGAGTCACCATCTGGAGGGACGGGAGGAGCGAGTAGCTCCTGTTGGAATGCTGTAAAGCGATTGTCTTAAAGGAAAAGTGTGAGTGCAATTCCTATGTACTGTGTTTTTGTCCTTTATTAAAGCGTTATTGCCCGAGGTTGCGTGCGCTTTTCTTTACAGATTTGAATGGGTTCTAAACCAAAATTTCTGGAAGCACACTTAGATCCAATGGTATAAAAATATTTGCATGGCTAATGGTTGTCCTTAAAGAGGAAGTAAACCCTCCTCTGTAACTTGTACCTATAGGTAAGCCTATGATAAGGAGTAAATATCTCCTAAACATGTACCGTTTAGGACAGTGGTTCTTAACCTTGTTGGAGGTACTGAACCCCACCAGTTTCATATGCGCATTCACCGAACCCTTCTTAATTGAAAAAATAAAATATGATTTTTTCAAATTCAAAACATAGGTATATATTTAGGTATATATTTATACATAGGTGCACAAAATGAACAAAACCATAAAAAAAAAAAAAAAAAAAAAAAAAAAAAAAAAAAAAAAAAAAAAAGGCTCCATAGCTCAGGGGTTAGAGCACTGGTCTTGTAAACCAGGGGTCGCGAGTTCAAATCTCGCTGGGGCCTCTCTGCAAGTGTTGGCGACTGTATCTCAAAAAACAAAGCCATTAAGAACAAAACCATTAAAACATGGGGTGTCAGGAGGGCTATACCATGGGGTGTCAGGAGAGAACACACTGAGGGATAAGGTGTTGGGAGGGCATACTATGGGGTATCAGGAGGGCACACACTGGGGGGTCTGGGAGGACATACCATGGGGTATCAGGAGGGAACACACTGGGGGGAGGTGTTGGGAGGGCATTCCATGGGGTATCAGGAGGACATACCATGGGGTGTCAGGAGAGAACACACTGGGGGGAGGTGTTGGGAGGGCATTCCATGGGGTATCAGGAGGGCACACACCAGGGGGTATTCACAATGCTTTATTGAGCTAAATGAAAAGGACATGCATTTCCATCTGTCAGCTAACAGCACCTCTATGCTAAGCTGCAGTAACTCAGCAGACGTAGCATAGAGGTGCTTGTAAACGAATCCACCATGTACAGCTAGCTGAGCCTACCTCCAGGAACATTCACTCAGCTCCCTCTGCTCAGCTGCTCACACTTCCCTCTTCCAGGCGGGCGCGATCTCCATGGTCAGGTACATCCCGCCCACTCACGCAGCAAGCACCTGCAGGAGATAGGCTGGAAACCTGCTGGGGGAGGTACAGGGGGCGGAGTGTCAAGTGTCTATGTGTAATGGCTGTGAGTCGTCCCGACCGGAGCTCTGATTTCCCGGGGTGCGCTCAGCCTCACAATCAGTAATATTTTCTCGGGGGGAGCAATTGCCCCTTTGTCCCCCCCGCCGAACCCCGGAGACTGACTCACCGAACCCCTGGGGTTCGATCGAACCCAGGTTAAGAACCACTGGTTTAGGAGATATTTACCTTACATGCAGCCAGTGACTTCACTGGTGCATGCGCTCTGAAGGAACGGCCACTGGTGCCGTTCCTTCAGAGCCCCGTGCCGTGACCGTCGGCTCCCACGCGCGTGCGCGGGAGTGACGTCACCGCGCTCCCGGCCAATCAGATAGCCGGATGCCGCAATCCCGGAAGACGGGCGACTGGACATACAGGTAAGCGGGCGGCATTGGCGGGGGCTCGTTCTAAGGTAAGTATTTCATAATGAGCTAGTATGCGGTGCATACTAGCTCATTATGTGTTTCTCTTTCAGGTTACAAAAAGAAAAAAAAATGTTTTTGGGGTTTACAACCTCTTTAATGTGTATACAAACACAAGAAAAATAAAACATGTAATATATCATTCACAACTTAACATTGCACCTGTTTCCTGTTAATAGTGATAGGAATGTAGCATCCTTGTAACTTGTGAACTGAATTGAAATCTCAAACAATGGTGTTATCTTGTTATCTTTTTATTTCAGTCAATTTTATTAAGGCTACTTTACATGTTAGTGTAGCAGATCGCGGGCAGAATCACAGCGAATCACAAGCTCTTGTATCTTTTTTGGGCGTCATGCGACCCGTGATTTTGTTTGCGCGATGTTACCGCGATTCGGCAGGCGGAAATCGCGGCAACATCGCACAGCGTTTGGGGTGCCATTGCAAATCAACGGCAACGCACAGGCATCCCGCGATTTGCAATGATTTCCGGATCGCGATTCTGCCCACGATCCGCTACGCTAACATGAGAACGCCTAAAGTAAAACTAAAGGTAAAACTTTATTTATTTATTTTGGGCAGATTTTTCATTGCTGTCTGTGCCCCTGTTAGGGAAATTGTCGTCACAGAACTTAAAAGTGAAAGAAAATCACAAATGTTGGGTTGTCACCAGAACAGACGTAGAAGAGGAATCTTACAAATGTTGTACTGGTGACAACCAGAGATTCTCTCCCTTTGGTTGGATTCCCCCCCCCCCCCCTCCTCCTCTATACAGTTTTGGCTATGGGACAGGAAGTGAATAGATATCTCCCCAATGGGACACAAATTAAAAAATAACTGACAGCGATAACCCTCCCTTACTCCAAAAGAAAAGTACTGCTTTAGGTAACCCTCAGTGCCCTACAGGCCAATAACCCTTATCCTAGAAATGGAGACTGTAAAAGTAGAAGTGCGTAAATTATTATTGCAGATAATCAGTTGGGGATTTTCCCCGATCTCGCACCTTGTTATTTAGTGACTGGCTAAAGGTTCTCGGAAATTCTGAATCAGAGCTTACTCTGCATTATGTTCTCTTACGTTCACAGATGATATGTAACTATTTCAGGACACGTTTTTTTTTTTTTTCTGTACAGCAGCCTATACACACATGCATTTTGTTTTTTCACACTGTTTTGCATCCTTTACAGCAGAATCAATTGTGGTTGGAACAGCTAGCATTTTTTATAATGTATAGCACATTTGCACATCATGACAACCTTAGCTCTAGGTGTGCTATCCTCCAATAATATCATCACCGTAGCCATGTCTTTTGCTGGTTCCCTGCTTTGTTCTTCTTTTTTCTGCTTCGCCCATTGGGCAGGCACTGACATGCGTGCTGGAGTTACATTATCTTAGCACCTGGCTCCAGTCCCATCATCAATAAGATGCTACGGAGAGGGCCAGGGCTGAACTCTGCTTTCTGCTTTGCCCATTGGGTAGGCACTGACAATGCAACTCCAGTGCATGCGTGCTGGAGTTACATTATCTCAGCACCTGGCTCCAGTCCCATCATTATTAGGATGAAATGAAGTGGCAATGGGCCAGGGCTGTATACTGCACAGCACATGCACCCTCTATAGAGCAGATGATATTCAGGCTATATTAAATCACATATCCCACTTAGTGGGCAGTGCCATGCAAATCATTCCTTTTCCCCAATAGCCAACTGCACATCTCGAACCACTGATGTATAATACATATACAGCCTCATTTGTAAGAGATGTTTATTGCATATTTGGATAGGGGATATTTTGCCATTTTCAGCGCAGTGTATGGAAATCATGGTGTAGGGCAGGGGTATGCAAACTGTGGCCCTCCAGCTGTTGCAAAACTACAAGTCCCATCATGCCTCTGCCTCTGGGTGTCATGTTTTTGGCTACCAGAGTTTTGCTACGCCTAATGGGATTTGTAGTTCTGCAACAGCTGGAAAACCACAGTTTGCATATCCCTGGTGTAGGGTTATGAACCCAAACGAAAGGTATAACCATTGCACTGATGATGGTCAAATAGCTTAAAACAGCTGTGTTCTGTATGCAAAAGGATCCCTAAAAAAGACAGACCTAGAGAAATAAACCAAATTGAGGGACTACATAACTGAGGTGAGGAATAGTCCCCATAAAAGAGTTAAGTGTTTGGTGTATAGGCAATTGGCCTTACCTGATATTGAGGGTCAGGTGGAAAGAAGGAGCCTCAGCAGGTAGGATCAGCCGGTTCGCACCGGTTCCACAGAACCGGTTACTCAATATTTGGAAGTTCGCAGGACCGCCTTGTGACCACCTGTATATCATCTGCTGACCGCTCTGCTGCTCTCTCTCTCCTCTGTGCCGGCTTGTGGCCGCCGCCGCGGCGCGCTCTCTCTGCAGGGAGGCAGCCGGAGCACATACACTGCACTGGTTGCTAGGCTGGAGCCACTTAGCGTCTAGCAACCAGTGACGTCACCCCTTTTTCCTCCAGGCCGCCACGCCGCCGCCTCCCAGACAGTCCCTGCCTATTACAATTTGGCTCTAGTAGGCTTCAGGAAAGGGTGGACCCGGGGCGCAGAGCAGTGCGCCCCGAGCCCACCCATTGTGTAAATATAGCGAATGAAAATTCGCTATTGTCACACGGATCCTCCTCCTGGCCAATCAGGAAGCGCGTCTGAGACCCGCTTCCTGATTGGCCGAAAGGCAAACGCCATGCCATTGGCCGAGGAGGAGGCGGGAGGACTCGAGGAGATGCGGGGACTGAAGAGAAGAAGCCGCAGCTACAACAGGTAAGTCAAGTGCACTGGTTTCGGGGGGAGGGCTTAGCAAGTTGGCACGCTGTTCACTCTGCATTGAAGGGGGCACGCTGGTCTCTGCATTGAAGGAGGCACGCTGGTCTCTGCATTGAAGGGGGCACGAATGATGATCTCTGCATTGAAAGGGGCACGAATGATGATCTCTGCATTGAAGGGGGCACGAATGATGATCTCTGCATTAAAGGGGGGCACGCTGGTCTCTGCATTGAAAGAGGGCACAAATGATGCTCTCTGCATTGAAAAGGGCACGCCGCACGCTGGTCTCTGCATTGAAGGGGGCACGCCACACGTTGGTCTCTGCATTGAAAGGGGGCACGATGATCTCTGCATTGAAAGGGGGCACGCTGGTCTCTGCATTGAAAGGGGGCACGATGATCTCTGCATTGAAAGAGGGCACGCAGCACACTGGTCTCTGCTTTGAAAGGGGGCACGCTTGTCACTGTGCATTGAAAGGGGGCACGCTGGTCACTGTGCATTGAAAGGGGGCATGCTGGTCACTGTGCATTGAAAGGGGGCACGCTAGTCACTGTGCATTGGAAGGGGGCATGCTGGTCACTGTGCTTCGAAAGGGGGCACGCTGGTCTCTGCATTGAAGGGGGCACGCTGGTCACTGCATTGAAGGGGGCACGCTGGTCACTGCATTGAAAGGGGGCACGCTGGTCTCTACATTGAAGGGGGCACGCTGGTCACTGCATTGAAGGGGGCACGCTGGTCACTGCATTGAAGGGGGCACGCTGGTCACTGCATTGAAGGGGGCACACTGGTCACTGTTTTGAAGGGGGCATGCTGGTCACTGTGCATTGAAAGGGAGCACGCTGGTCACTGTGCATTGAAAGAGGGCACGCTTGTCACTGTGCATTGAAAGGGGGCACGATGGTCACTGCATTGAAGGGGGCACGCACGCTGGTCACTGCATTGAAGGGGGCACGCTGGTCACTGCATTGAAGGGGGCACACACGCTGGTCACTGTGCATTGAAAGGGGGCACTCTGGTCACTGTGCATTGAAAGGGGGCACGCTGGTCATTCTGCATTGAAAGGGGGCACGCTGGTCACTGTGCATTGAAAGTCGGAACTGGTTGCTAAAATTTTTGAATCCCACCACTGGGTAGGATCTGTGATGGAGGTTTCTGGGAGTTAATTCCAGAAGGTTAATGAGGAAAGGATGCTGACCCACCCGTCCTTCATTTATTGTTTGACAACAGATTCAGAATATAACAGTATTATTACAACAACTTGTTGGGTTAGTGAGTCTGTGAAAAGGTGGGATAGTTAGGGGCACATTTTGTGGTATGGTGTTCCCCTGTTGGTGTCAGTTGATTCAATGGGGTCTTGGGAATTCAGAAATGGTCAATACTTGAGCTGTCCTCAAGTTGGTGGGGTGCAGATGGAGACAAGGGTTGATAGCCATAGCAGCCCATGCATTTGTTAAGGGGCTCAGCAACAATGTGTCTCATAGCAAATGCAAAGAGCATGTTAACAGTCCTGTCATGAGGTCCCATCAAGTATTAGTATGCCCCTGTCTCTCGTAACCAACAGTCATTATGTTATTTATTGGTATGTTTTATTTGGTCATTGTCATGTACAATGTTTTTTTATTGAAAAAATAGGAAAAGCATAATGGAGTATACACGTGAAACAAATAATTCCAACTCAGGGGACATAGACAGGAAAGTGATCACAGAAAAGTTACATAAGTTTTTCAATGTACAAGTTGATAAACCAACTACATCCAGCTAACAGTGTCGGAGGTAACAGTGAATATCTGTGCTCGAGGACCCAGGGCTGCATATAAGGGAAGGGAATGGGGGGGACCCAATTCACAGGAGGTAGGAGGATGGTAATCCTAGTGTGGGTGGGGGGGAGGCAAGGGAGGTGAGGGAGGAGGGGAGAGGAAGAGAAAAAAGAGGGGATGGGGACATAAGGAGGGGGTGAGCGGAGAGAATAGAGAAATAAGGAGGAGAGAAGGACCAAAGCAAGACTAGGAAGAGGAAAGAGGTTCCCACGTTGCTGTACCCAAATGAAATGTGTATATTTTTTTTCACACAAATAGAGCTTTCTTTTTGTGGTATTTAACCACCCCTGGGTTTTTTATCTTTTGCTATTTTTTGTTTCTGTTATAACATTTTGCAAATAAATAATTTTTCTTCATAAATTTAGGCTAAAATGTATATTGTTGCATTTCTTTGGTGAAAAAAACCCAAATCAGTGTATATTATTTAGTCTGAAGGAAAGTTATAGAGTCTACAAATCTATACAGTATATTGTCAAAGCGCATGCGGGTGAAACGCGTAGTCAGGGCAACATTCCTCCCCTCTGCATTACATGCTGGTTCTTTTGACATCCTATCCTATTTCGGTCCGGTATTTCCTTCTTCAGGCTGCGGTGACGTCACACGAGAGCTCTGGCAGGACCCGGCTTGGCTCCTTCACGTCTGCGGCTTCATGTCAGCGATCGCCAGCCTGCACACCTCGGTGGTCTCTTTCCATCCTGCTTCACTGGATAGTGGATAATAACCCTTCTACATCTGGACCCACTGGCCTGGTACTGTTTTAACTTTAATGATGCAAGGATTTTAACGTACTTGTTCGCAATATAGATGCATTATGACTTTCCATAGGCCCCTTAAGTTCAGTTGCGCTGTCTCATCCCTTGCTTGCAGGATTTATTTGGGCTACACACCCAACAAGCCAAGAATATGAAAGCAGCAATTTACAATAAGGAAATAAACAGATCTCTACAATGCAACAAACAATGAAAGGACCATTGTTTTAACCTGATCCCTAAATTTAGAGGGGTCCTAACTAAATGCGATATTAGAAGCTAAAAGGTCCTAGAGTCTCTACAAAACCTTTCCTACTGGCCAGTGTGGTGTTAAATGTTGAAGTCCAGCATTGGTGCGCTCAGGTATTTTTGTATTCCATGGTAAAGGGTGGTATTCCCCAAACTATGCTCCAAGATAGGGTGGTGCTGTCCCTTTAAGGGAAATTAAGGAGGTTGTGGCCAGTGGCTTCTCAACACTATCCAGTCTGTTAAAAAGCCTTTCCCTGCTCTTTGATAACAGGAACCTGTGGCGCTGGTGGCGACTCTGGACCCCATGGGGGGGGGTTCCCATAAAACCAGTGATGTCCCCCTCTTCCAGTTCACTGGAACGTTCCGACAGCTGTGGCCTGCATGTGTATGCTGCAGCACAGTCCCAATCATACACGGCTGTGAGCTCAGCGACAGCACCACCCCCAACAGTCACCTCTTAGGGCTCATTCAAACTAGCAGTTAAGGGGTGGAAAAACCTTACGGTTGAGCCGCCACCTTGCTGCCCCCAACTGCTCCCCCATTAGCTACAGAGGCAGTGGTGGTGATGCTTTGCATAGCAAAGCGTGACCCATTCAAATTGATGGGGCTTCTCTGCAAGCACCCCACAACCAACTGCAATGGGTGCTAGTGTGGGGTTCGGGGGGTTAAAGCAGGCCATATGGTGGTAATATAATACCTCCTCCCCTATCAAATGCTCTCTGAACAGCATTATGAATGCAGAACGCTCTTCAAAGAGCAAAGCACATTTGAATGAGCTCTTATTTCCCACATGAGAGTGCTCTGAGCTCTGACTTCCCCTTTCTGTTACTCCTTTCTGCAGTACGCCATCTCCTGGGACTTCACCTTAAGCGGTAGTAAACCCAAAACCAAAATGTAATATATTGCAGCTTACCAATCATTAGATGTGGTGGCTGCATTTGTTTTCTTTTCTAAGGCTGACAGTCACCGGCTCTCTGCTCACTAAAGACTGGGAACCGAGCTTTCAGCGGTCGGGGACAGATGCAGCATCAGATCACTGCTGCATCCTAGTAGGTGAGTAGGTACAGTAGATTTGCTTTTTATTTCTAACGTCACATTTCCCTTTGGATTACTTTGTGGTTAAATAAAGTGGTTGTAAAGGCCAAAGTTTTTTTAATTTCATGTATTGTATGCATGCTTTTGTGTGCAGCAGCTCCCCTAATACTTACTTGAGTTTGATCTCGATTCAGCGATGTGAACGAGAGCAGTGGCTCTCCAGGGATTCTCCCTCCTCATTGGCTGGAGAGCAGCGGGAACCATTGGCTCCAGCTACTGTCAATCACAGCAAGTGAGCCAATAAGGAGAGAGCAGAATGCCATGCTCTGTGTCTGAATGGACAGAGTAGCGGCTCGAGAGCGAGTCTGCTCGGTTGCCCCCCATAGGAAGCTGCTTTCCTTTAATATCACTTTAAATGTATGTTGCACAGACAATTACCAGATAGTATGTATCAGGCACATATTGTGCTATTGCCCAAATCTGGCAAAGATTTGATGCAATGCTCTTCCTATAGACCTATATCACTTCTGAATTACGGCCTAAAGATCCTCACTAAAGCTCTAGCCAACAGGATAATGCACGTGTTACCATCAATTATCAACATTGACCAAACTGGCTTTATGCCTGGCAAATCCACTGATGTTAATATCCGCAGGGTTTTTACACATCTCCAGCTTCAGCCTGAAGAGACTCGAGAGTTTTGGGTGCCTTTGATATTGAAAAGGCTTTTGACGCAGTCCGATGGGATTACTTGATGCATGTGTTAAGCCTAGTACACACGCAACGATTATCGACCGACCGATCGTCCGTCTTTTGTCCAGAGTGGTGTTTTGTTGGTTGGAATGTGCCTAGACTGCACACGAATTTTCTCGCCCGACAAAATTCTACTTCAGAAGTGATGTCATGTGTTGGTTTGCTTTCTTTGTGTTCTTTCTTATCTGAGCATGCCCAGTCTTGCTCATAGGATTTTTCCCTGTCGAAATCTGTACTGACTGCATGAAAATCGGCCGTGTTTTGACGGCGGACAAAAATTTTATAGCATGCACACCAGATTTTTTTCGGCCGAAAAGTCGGAGTCGGTTGTCGGAAGCATCATACTAACAAGCCGAAAATCGGCAGATTGGTTGTTGGACGAAAATTATCTGCCGATTTTCGACGCGTGTGTACGAGGCTTTAAGCTCTTTGGTTTCGGCCCGGTCTTTCGGAAGTAGATTGAGATATCAAAGTCTCTGTAGCTAGCATTAAGCTGAATGCCAAGTTGTCGTCTCCCTTTCCGATCCAGAAGGGGAGGAGGAACGGGTGCCCTCTTTCCCCTAAATTGTTTGCACTGGACTTGGAAACATTGGCGGAAGCATTGAGGGCATTTGATAGGGTAGCTGGGATTCATGTGGGCTCCATTGTAGAAAAGGTAGCGCTCTATGCAGATGATTTAGTTCTCTTTCTGTGGGACCCTGGCCATTCACTTTCGGAAGCACTACGGATCCTGGACTGCTTTGCAGCCCTTTCAGATCTACATACTTATTGGGGGAAATCCCTTGTGTTACCTATTGATCAAGGGGCTAAAAGGTTGGCTGACCCCAATTCTCCTTTGCAATGGGCAATGAACAATAAATATTTAGGGATCAATATTTCTCCCAACACTAATGAAAAAGTTAATTTGTCCCCAGCTCTTCAGTGGTGTAAACAGAGATTGAAAGCCTGGTCACATCTCCCTCTATCCCTTATTGGGAGAATTAATTTAAATAAAAGGAAATCTTCCAGTTCTATTATACAGCCTAAAGACTCGTACACACGCAACGATTATCGGCCGACCGATCGGCCGTCTTTTGTCCAGTGTTGTTGTGTTGGTTGAAATGTGCTCTAGACTGCACACGAATTTTCTCGGCCAACAACAACCAACTTCAGAAGTGATGTCATGTGTTGGTTTACTTTCCGTGTGTTTTTTCTTCTCTGAGCGTGCCCAGTCTTGCTCATCAGATTTTTGTCTGCCGAAATCTGTACTGACTGATGGAAAATCGGCCGTTCTGTTGACGGCCAACAAAAATTTTATAGCATGCACACCAGATTTTGTTCGGCCGAAAAGTCGCAGTCGGTTGTCGGAAGCATCATACTAACAAGCCGAAAATCGGCCGATCGGACGTTGGCCGAAAATTCACAGCCAACAATAGTTGTGTGTGTATGAGGCATTAGGCACGCCCTGGAGTGGCTACCAAAATCCTTTTTTAAACAGATCTAGCTGGTTGGGATTGCCATAAGAAGGAACCTATAATTGAATTAACAGAAAAGTTTTATGCAGACCTTGAACGCAAGGGGACTTGGCTTGCCCAGACTTTCATACCTACTATTTGGCAGCCATGCTTACCGATGCTCATAACTGGCTTATCTCTGACACAAATGCCTCAGTAGATATGGGGATGGTAGAAGGGAAAGAGTGGGATACTCCTCTGGCTCAACTAGGTGCAAATTGGCACACGAGAAAAAATACCTTTCAGCGCTGACTTGACGCCGGCTGGATGTCAACCAACGCTTGCTGGCGCTTGAAATCACTGACTTGCTGTACTGTATTGAAAACTGACTTCTGACACTCTGGTTAGCTCAAAAGTCTTTGACACTGCTCCCTCCAGTCCTTCCTGACTGAGGTAGCTTCTTCGTCAATAAAAATAAATTTTCAAAAAAAAATGTATGAAAAGAAACGGAGTGTTATATAAGTTATGGTAGAACCAATCTCATAAATACACTCACCCTGCGCTCAACACAACTCAAGATGGCAAACTGATAAAACCAATAATGACATAAAGTCTAAGCAGCTGCTATAATCATAAAGAAATCCAAACAAAGGTGTCTGAGAATATTAAACAATAAATAACATATATTCAAACACTAGCAGCGCTATAAACCGGAGTTTGGTGAATTATCACAAGTCCTTAAGCATACAAATGGGTATTCCAGTCCTGGAGCCAGTGGGTTATATACAGTCCTTTGAATAAGGTAAGGGTGTGAGGGATCCTGACTGCAACACCAGATTTCCACCACCACTTGGTGCTCCCCCCCTATACTCAAAACTCACCAAACCAAGGTGAATAAAGATCCTTCAAAATCTCCTCCACTCGACTGTATGGCTGGACACTGGACCCTCTTTCCTCTTACATTCCCAAAATTTTCTCCGTACAAGAGCGCATGTAAGTGAACAGAGTGGGGCAACAATAGTGTAAATCCGCCAATGGCGGAATTACACTATTGTTGCCCCCAGAGGCGTAACTAGAGCCTTCAGGGCCCCAATGCAAGAAACCATGAAGGGCCCCCCCAGATCCCTGGCCCGGGGCCCTTCCCTTCAAGCCCAGGACACTTCCCACTAATCCTGGGGCTCTTTATTCTCGTTACATGGCCTTTTATTACGGTCCCGCAGCAGGATCCTATCACAAGTTCTGCAGTGGGCTCCTTTCCTGCAATCTTGGGGCCTCCCCACAGTGGTGCAATGCCAGGGCCCGGTCGCAAGTGTGACTTTTGCAATCCTGAAAGTTCACCCACTGGTTTGCTACTGGGCCCCCTGGAGCATGGGGCCCGGTAGCAATCGCAACCCCTGCAACCCCTGTAGTTACGCCCCTGGTTGCCCCACTCTGTTCACTTACATGCGCTCTTGTACGGAGAAAATTTTGGGAATGTAAGAGGAAAGAGGGTCCAGTGTCCAGCTATACAGTCGAGTGGAGGAGATTTTGAAGGATCTTTATTCACCTTGGTCTGGTGAGTTTTGAGTATAGGGGGGAGCACCAAGTGGTGGTGGAAATCTGGTGTTGCAGTCAGGATCCCTCACACCCTTACCTTATTCAAAGGACCGTATATAACCCACTGGCTCCAGGACTGGAACACCCATTTATATGCTTAAGGACTTGTGATAATTCACCAAAGTTCGGTTTATAGCGCTGCTAGTGTTTGAATATATGTTATTTATTGTTTAATATTCTCAGACACCTTTGTTGAAAAAAAAAATGTATGTTGCACAGAATAGAGATGTACACGACAGATGGTTCAGGTTCATTTGTTAAACACTTAAGGACTGCCTACCGCAGATATACTGCGGCAGGCAGCCCCTCCTGTGGGAACCGATGTAGCTGTACGTCGGTCGCACGCCTGCAGCGCCTCGGCAGTGGAGACTCCAATGCACGGGGCTGGCAGGCACCCGCGATTGCTCCCCGCTGAGAGGACGGTCAGCTGTTGTAAGTACATCCGACCGTTCTTCTCTCTGGAATGATCACAGAGCATCTGTGATCCTGATGTATAGGATCACAGGTCTCTGTGATCATTTCACAAGCCCCTCCCACCACAGTTAGAATCACTCCCCTAGGCTTACATTTAACCCCTGATCACCCACTGTGTTAACCCCTTCCCTGCCAATGGCATTATTACAGTAACAGTGCATATTTTTAGCACTGATTACTGTAGCATTGGCACTGGTCTTCCCAAAAGTATCAAAAATATCAGTTAGGGGTCCGATCCTGTCCGCCACAATATCGCAGTCCCGCTAAAAATCGCAGATTGCCGCCATTACTAGTAAAAAAAATGAATACATAAATAAAAATGACATAAATCTTTCACATAGTTTGTAGACGCGATTATTTTTTTCGCAAACCAATCAAAATACGCTTTTTGCGATTTTTTTTTACCAAAAATATGTAGCAGAAAACAAATTGGCCTAAAATGGTAAAAATTTTGATTTTTTAATTTTTTGGGGGGGAATGTTATATAGCAGAATATGAAAAAAAAAAAAAATTATATATATATATATATATATATATATATATATATATTTTTTTTTTTTTTTTTTCAGAATTGCTGCTCTTTTTTTGTTCATAGCGCAAAAAATAAAAATCATACAGGTGATCAAATACCACCAAAAGAAAGCTCTATTTGTGGGAAAAAAAGGACATCAATTTTATTTCGGTACAGCGTCACCCGACTGTGCAATTGTACGTTAAATTAGCGCAGTGTTGAGTCGCAAAAAATGGCCTGGTCATTAAGGGGACAAATCCTTCCGATCCAGAAGTGGTTAAGTAAATCATTTTGTTTCCTCATATTCGTAATGTTACAATGATTCGTTTTCGGAATTAGTTTCATATATTTGTTGTTCCAAATGTATTCATATTTTAGGAAATTATTTGGGAAGATTGGCTATATTCGTTTTAACGTGTTAGTTCATTATTTTAGGAGATCACTTATGCATTACTTATGCACTCTGAAAAACAAAATGAGCTGATTGGGCGATATCGACTGGAGTTGCGTACATCCGAAATTAACAATGGAATAATATTAATTTCAGATTAATTTGTTATGTTATGATTCAGAGATTCTGATGGATCCACTTCCATCCAACCCAAACACAATAACTAGGAATCATCTTATTTCACCTTAAACAAATGGTCTCTCAAGTTCAACCCCAATACCAAAGGAATCTTATTAGATTATTCGTGCTACGCTCACTAGAATAAAAACGAATGGATCCAAATCAATTTGGATCATTCGTTATGTCATTATTTTATTTCGGATGCTTCAAACATTACCAAATGGCCCTACTTATTGCATCAGGTAAAGTTGATCCAGAGAATATCCGATTGGTTTTTGGGGGATCAGGAAGGAATTTTTTTCCCCCGCTGGAGCAAATTGGATCATGCTTTGCTGGGGTTTTTTCACCTTCCTCTGGATCGACTGTGAGTATAGGTTTGTGTATATGGGATTGCATGTTTTGTTTTTTCCCTCTATTGGTTGAACTCAACGGACTTCTGTCTTTTTTCAACCAGACTATGTAACTGTCAGGGAAATGGCTGTAGGAGAACTGGCAACATTTCCAGTAATAGCAATGGACGCTCCTGGCTCAATCGACACAGCCCTCTGCTGGCCCGTCAGGGAAATGGCCGTAGGAGAACTGGCAACATTGCCAGTAATAGCAATGGTCATTTCTGCCTCAATTGACACTGCCCTCTGCTGGCCTATAAAAGGTGGCCATAGGATCAGACTCATTGCTGGATTATCTCTCAGCTTCCTGTGCTTCCTGTTTGGACTTCCTGTTGTGACCTCGGCTTGTTCCTGATTCCGTTTGATCTCCTGCTCCTGGTTTGACCCTTGGCTTCTTCCTCTGACCATGCTTCTGTTACCTACCGTGTATGACCGCAGCTTGCTTCAAGACCTCGGCTATTCTGGTTGTCTCCTGTGCATGACCTCGGCTTGTACCACGGTTCCCGCTACCAGAGGCACAAGGTAACCCGTGCCACTTGGGGCGCTACACCCTCTGTACCATCTCCAGGGGTGTGCCGCACTGAGCCGCAAGGGGAGCCCTCTCAGCACCTCGGCCTCGGATCAGGTAATTCTGACAGTATAATCCAGCCATGTCAGAGGCTGACAGAGGTGCTTCCCCACTCGAGGCTCTGTGCCAGCAGGTCACTGCCCTCACCCAGGCAGTATAGCGTCTGCAGGGGGGGTACATCCAACTGGAAGGTCGAGGACTTCTCCTTCTCCTGCGGATCCCAGTCCTCCATCCACCGGCACAGTTTCTGCTCCATCCCTAACAGGACAGCCAGTTTCCTCCCACACTATGGTGGTTCCTCCTCCTGAGCCACAGGTGCCAATACCTGAACGCTTCTCCGGTGATCGGAAGAAATTCAGGGCTTTCAGAAACGCCTGCCAATTATACCTGTCCCTCCAGCCTAGGACTTTCACTTCAGAGACTGTAAAGGTTGGGTTTGTGATTTCGTTACTGTTGGAGGAGCCCCAGGCCTGGGCCCATGGCTTGCTGGAGCAAAAGGACCCTGCTTTCAATTCTGTGGACACCTTTTTTTATTTAATGGCCCAACTTTATGATGATCCCCAGCGTGTGGCTACGGATGAGACAACCTTGCATTCCCTCCAGCAGGGAAAACGTCCCGCTGAAGATTACACAGTAGAGTTCCGCAAGTGGTCCGCTGATACATGCTGGAATGAGGCGGCCCTCAGGTACCAATACCGTCTGGGACTATCCGAATCTCTTAAGGATGAGCTGGCCAGGGTAGAGACCCCCACAACTCTGGAAGGACTGATTCAACTTACTATCCAGCTCGATAGGCACCTCCAGGAGCATCAGTCTGAGCGCTCACAGACTTCTCGCCCAACCTGTATGTTGCCTAGGGGCCCTTACCCCTTTACTCCAGCACCAGCACCTTCTCAAGCTACACATGCAGAGCATGAACCAATGCAGATTGGCCTGGTGTGTTCTTCACTGAGTGCAGATGAAAGACGCTGCCGACAAGCCAATCTTTGTCTCTACTGTGGAGGGCCCAGACACTTCCTACGAAACTGCCCTGTGAGACCCTGTACACAAAGTTCTTCTTACTTCCAAGTTTCAGGATCTTCTCCGTCTCATCTGGTTCTTCCTGTGTCACTACAGGTGGCGGAAGAGGAGGTCCAGCTCCTAGCCATAGTTGATTCGGGGGCTTGCGGCTGTTTTATGGACTTGACTTTGGCAAACCCAGTACCCCTCTGCAATAAACGTCAGCGACTTGAGGTGCATCTGGCCGATGGTTCCCTACCCAGCTCTGGACTTGTCACCCAGGAAACTAAGCCCATCCTTACGATAACAGACTCTGGCCACCAGGAATTAATTTGTTTTGACATCCTTTGCTCTCCCATGTTCCCCGTCATCCTGGGAATTCCCTGGTTGCAGGCCCATAATCCACAGATCAACTGGGCTAAGAAGGAGATTTCCTTTCCCTCTTCCTACTGCCTGAAACACTGCTTCGTTCCCGGGGTTAGCAGTCCCGCCAGTTGTTCAACCATCCAATCAATTCCAGATGTTGGTCAGACTATACCTACAGTCTATCATGAGTTTTTGGATGTTTTTGATGAGAAGAAGGCTAATGTTCTCCCACCTCATAGGCCTTACGACTGTCCCATTGAACTGCTTCCCGGTGCCAAAATACCCTTCGGGCATATATTTCCATTATCCGAGGTTGAACTATAGACTTTACGGGTGTGTATACTAATGAGAACCTTGAAAAGGGATTCATCCGCCCTTCTTCCTCCCCCGCTGGAGCTGGAATTTTTTTGTCGGGAAGAAGGATGGTTCACTAAGGCCGTGTGTGGATTACAGGCAACTTAACAAAATCACTATTAAAAACCGATACCCACTTCCCCTCATCCCTGAACTTTTCCAAAGTTTCCGAACCTGCCCAACTGTTTACTAAACTTGACCTACGGGTGCTTATAACTTTGTTCGTATCCGGGAGGGGGACGAATGGAAAACAGCTTTCAGGACCCGTTTCGAACATTTTGAATATTTAGTTATGCCATTCGGATTATGTAATGCCCCAGCCATGTTCCAGCACTTCGTAAACAATATTTTCCGGGAATTTCTGGACTATTTCATAATCGTTTACCTGGATGACATCCTCATCTTCTCTGCTACCCTGGATCTCCACAGCCCACGTGAAAAAAGTCCTTGCGACTCTAAGGAAGCACGGTTTATACATAAAAGCAGAAAAGTGCGAATTCGAAAAGACTTCCATCCAATTCCTGGGTCTTATCATCTCTACCAAAGGAATCGCAATGGATCCACAAAAGGTGAAAGCTATCCTTGAATAGCTAGCCCCTTCAGACAAGAAGGGTGTTCAACGAATCATAGGATTTGCTAATTTTTACTGAAGATTTGTAAAAGACTTTTCAGCTATCATTTCACCGATTACTCAGCTGACTCGTCAGCAGACCAGATTCAAATGGTCCCCGGAAGCTCAGGCGGCATTTGACAAGCTCAAAGGACTGTTCACCTCTGCACCAGTCTTACAGCACCCAGATCCGGCTTTACCCTTCGTATTAGAGGTAGACGCCTCAGAAATAGCCACAGGAGCCATCTTGTCTCAGCGCCAAGGACCTAAGGCCCTACTCCACCCTATTGCCTTTTTCTCTCAAAAGATGAGCCCCTCAGAGAGAAATTACGACGTGGGTGACCGAGAACTGTTGGCCATTAAAACCGCCTTGGAGGATTGGAGACATTTATTGGAAGGTGCTGCCCACCCAAATATGATCTTCACAGATCATAAAAATTTAGAATACATGAGGGCCGCTAAACGTCTAATTCCACAACAGGCCCGGTGGGCTTTATTTTTCTCGAGATTTAATTTCCACATAACTTACCGACCAGGCTCCAAAAACAGGAAAGCAGACGCCCTCTCCCGAATGTTCCCTGATACCCCCGAGTCTGTGGAACCAAGTACCATTCTGTCAGCACAAAATTTTTTCCTGATTCAGCCAGAATTAAAATCTTCAATTCAACAGGCATCCACAAAGTATTCGGACACTGGAATACCCCCCTTGGAGAGTCGAGACGGGTTTCTTTGGCACGAGGACAAAGTCTTCGTTCCCCAACCAATCAGACTCCAAGTTCTAAAGACTTTCCATGACCATCAGCTGGCCGGACATTTTGGTGTACGAAAGACCCTTGAGCTTATCCAGCGCTCTTTCTGGTGGCCCAGTTTAAGGAAGGATTGCCAGTCTTATGTTAGCTCCTGCATTGTCTGTCAGCGCAACAAGGGGTCCAACACCAAGTCCTGGGGTCTGTTAAGGCCTCTACCCATCCCTGAGCAACCCTGGAAGATGATCTCATTGGACTTTATTGTTGATTTACCTTCCTCTGGGGGTTTTACTACCATCTTGGTGGTAGTGGATCGTCTGACCAAAATGGCCTGTGCTTCCTGTTTTCTGTTTGGACTTCCTGTTGTGACCTCGGCTTGTTCCTGATTCCGTTTGATCTCCTGCTCCTGGTTTGACCCTTGGCTTCTTCCTCTGACCGTGCTTCTGTTACCTACCGTGTATGACCCCGGTTTGCTTCAAGACCTTGGCTATTCTGCGTGTCTCCTGTGCATGATCTCGGCTCTTGTACCACGGTTCCCACTACCAGAGACTATTCCTTGGTACAAGGTAACCCGTGCCACTTGGGGCGCTACACCCTCTGTATTATCTCCAGGGGTGTGCCACACTGAGCCGCAAGGGGAGCCCTCTCAGCACCTCGCCCTTGGATCAGGTAATCCTGACAGTAACTATGTAAATATATTGGTTGTTTTCATTATAATTTATTTGGTATTTGTTGAAATTCTTTACTATTGTGATTTGGAGATTCAGATACATTTGAATCTCCAATAATGAAAACTTTGTCAGAATTTCGATTCCAAACGAAAAAAAATCCCATATATCTAGCGCAGTCCATGTGTTTACTGGAAGTCAAAGCAAAGGAATGGAAATTAACAGATCCACCAATCTTATGCAGAGAAGGAATTTTTCAGCTTGTTTGCGTTGCTCGCTAGGGTGAATGAGACATAAAAAAGGAAAGGAAGGCTATGATCGGTTGTTGTGGACTACACAGACAGCCCTTTTATATTATAGAATGGGTAGAACCTGCAATGAGGATTGTATAGAGAAATGCAGCCTTCCCCGGATTGAATACATTAATAGAACAGGACAGGGTGGGACTCTGGTTTTCTCAGACAAACCCTCTCCTGGGCGGTGAGGAGAATGCGTCTTGCTCTGACTTGTGTGAACGCCAGAAGCTGTTACTGACTACAACCCACGGACAAGAGGCAGTGCAGGCCTTGCCAAATTCTTTTATCACAGGATCAGAATGTTCATGGCAGTCATTTTGTAGGTTAAAACAAAGATTGTGATCATGACAGTGAAATTTCACTATGAGGGATGAATTATTGGTTGGCACTAGTTCACCTCCTAGTCAGCACACTGTCTGCATGGAGTTTGCATGTTGTCCCTGTTATTGCATGGGTTTCCACCAAGTACTCCAGTTTTCTCCAAAGGCCATGCTGATAGGTCAATTAGCTCCTCTCTACACTGGCCCTAGTATGTACAGAGGGTATAGAAAAGAATCATCCCTCCCCCCTTAAAATAATCACATTTTGTTGCTTTGCAGCCTGAAATGAACACAGGCACAGTTTTTGTTATATCCAGCTGTATTTACTTATAAGTGCAACTTATAACTTCCAAGTGAAAGATATGACACCAAAATATCAGGAAAAAATAAAAAAAACAGAATCACTGAGTTGGAAAAAAAGATCACCCCCCTCCAAAAAATGACTTGTAAACTCAATCAGGTGTAGCTAATCACCTTCTCAATGGCACACAAAGCCCTTTAAAATTCAACTGTGATCAGCTGTGGTCATTATGATTAGCTCAGCATTAAAAGAGCTTTCCTTGAGCATTTCAGTCCCTGTTAGTGCAACTGAAGCATACAATCAACTATAGGTGACAAGGCCCGGTCACCAGGATCTCCAGGATAAAGTTGTGGACAGGCACAAGTCAGGAGATGGATACTGTTATGTCCCTTCGATGCAAGGTCTCTCGGGGTGTTGTTAGCAATGCTGCCAGTATCCGCTCAGCAAGTTACACACAGGCCAGATGTACTTCTTAACCAGGGAAAGGTTTAATACTCACTCAGAAACATGATGGCAATCTTACATGGAGGAGTCTTAATACAACAGGCGTCTGTTCTTACCAGATGTAATCCCTTTTCAGTACCATCCGGCTGCTTCCAATCCCACACACACACTGTGTCTGACTTCCCGGTACAGTCCCCCCCCCCCCCCCATCATGCATCAGTAGAAAAAGGACAAGGGTCACAGTGATCCCACACAAACATCACAAATACAAAAAAATTTCAAAGACTTTGTCAATGCCTAGAAGCACAGAAGTATATTATTAAGAAGTGGAAGGTGTTTGGTACAACATAGATCCTCCCTGTATCAGGACGTCGTTCCAAACTAGATGGAAGGTCCAGGAGGAAACTGGTCGGAGAGGCTACCAAGAGGCCTACAGAAACTCTGAAGCAGTTGCAAGAATTTATGGCAAAGAGTGGTCATTGTGTGCATGTGACAACAATATCACAAATTCTTCACAAATGTGGCTTGTATGGGAGGGTTGCAAGTAAAAAAAGCCACTTCTCAAGAAAGGTCACATGCAGTCACGTCTGAGCTTTGCCAAAATGCACCTTAAAGATTCTGAGGCCACATAGAAAAGGGTGTTTTAGTCAGATGAGACTAAAATGTAATTATTTGGCCTCAACACCAAACAATCATAGGCGTGCGCAGCCTATTGCATTAGGGTGTGCACCCCAAAGCTCAAACACGCATGCGTGTATATATATATATATATATATATATATATACATACATACACACACACTATATATATATATATATATATATATATATATATATATATATATATATATATATATATATATACATACACACACACACTTGTCAAAAGTATTGGGACGCCTGCCTTTACACACACATGAACTTTAATGGCATCCCAGTCTTAGTCCCTAGGGTTCAATATTGAGTTGACCCACCCTTTGCAATTATGCCAGCATCAATTCTTCTGGGAAGGCTGTCCACAAGGTTTAGGAGTGTGTCTATGGGAACGTTTGACCATTCTTCCAGAAGCAAATTAGTGACGTCAGGCACAGATGTTGGACGAAAAGCTCTGGCGCGCAGTCTTTGCTCTAATTCATCCCAAAGGTGTTCTATCGGGTTGAGGTCAGGACTCTGTGCAGGCCAGTCAAGTTCCTCCACCTCATCCATGTCTTTATGGACCTTGCTTTGTGCACTGGTCCAAATCATTTGGTTGCGGGGGGATTATAGTATGGGGTGTTTTTCAGGGGTTGGGCTTGGCCCCTTAGACTCTTAGGGAGTCAGCATACCAAGACATTTTGGACAATTTCATGCTCCCAAATTTGTGGGAACAGTTTTGGGATGGCTCCTCCCTGTTCCAACGTGACTGCGCACCAGTGCACAAAGCAAGGTTCATAAAGACATGAACTTAGCATGGGTGGTGGAAAATTAACTTCAAGTGCAATCATTTACATTATAATAGTAACTAAAACATATAAAATTATGTGTAACAATCTAAAAAATAAAAATTCCAAAGTGCTCTACTGGTGTGAACCTTCCAACTAAAAAGTTTTTGCACTTAAGTTAAATTGTATGGCAAATATCTGTAGAGGGGTTCCACCATCACTGCTGAGTTTTGAAAAAGATGTATGCCTTATTTTCCTTTTGATGTGTATTACAGGTGAAATTACATGTGAGGCACTGATATGGACTCATAGGCAGCACTAATAGGCACTTGTTCTCAGCACTAACTGGCACTGATGAGGCTGCACTGATGGGCACTGATTGGCAGCACTGAGAGGTGGCACTTATTGGCAGCACTGATGGGTACTGATAGGTGGCACTGATAGGCAGCACTTCTGGGCACTAATAGGCATCACTGATGGCTACTGATAGGCGGCTTTGGTGGGCACTGATTGGTGGCACTGATAGGAAGCACTGATAGGCACTGTTAGATGTCACTGATGGGCACTGATGAGGCGGCACTGGTGGGCACTGATAGGTGGCATTGATGAGGTGGCACTGCTGGGCACTGATAGGTGGCACTGATAGGCACTGATGAGGCGGCACTGCTGGGCACTGATAGGCACTATTAGGTGACACTGATGGGCACTGATGAGGCGGCACTGGTGGGCACTGATGAGGCGGCACTGATGAGGCAGCACTGCTGGGCACTGATAGGTGGCACTGATGAGGCGGCACTGCTGGGCACTGATAGGTGGCACTGATTGGCACTGATGAGGTGGCACTGCTGGGCACTGATAGGCACTATTAGGTGACACTGATGGGCACTGATGAGGTGGCACTACTGGGCACTGATAGGTGACACTACCGGGCACCACTTATGGACACTAACAGGGGAGAGGGGGAGTTTCACATTCAGCAGACAGTGAGACTTGCAAGAAGCGCTCAGTCTGCCTGCAGGAAGAAGAGGGAAATATGAATTCCTCTATATGCAGCTTCCCCATCCCCCTCCTATCCAGCACACACACTTGGGCAATGGGCACTCACCTTCTTCCCGCCGAGGCTCCGCCTCCTTCTTCCCACTGAGGCCCCGCCTCCTTCTTCCCACCGAGGCTCCGCCCCTTCTTCCAGCTGAGGCTCCGCCCCCTTCTTCCCATCGCGGCTCCGCCCCCGCTAGCAGCACGGACTGAAGGAGCTGCCACTGCAGCTGCCTTCACGCTGCGATGCAGGATCTCAGAGCACGCCGGCTGACACCCCACAGGGCTTGCCCACCCCATTGATACCCCACTGTGTGTGTGACACTTTCATGTATGTGCTGCTTTCAGGGAGAAAGACCAGCTGTAAACTCAGGGTGATGTCAGGGGTGGGCGGGATGAGCAGCTGTCAAACACCAGCCAATGATTGGGCTGCTTAAGAAAGGGGCGGAGCCACATAAACAAAGCGGCCGCCCAGACCCCATCCCATTGGCTGGTGCTCGATAGCTGTTCGGTCCCGCCCACCCCCGACATCACCCCTGAGTTTTGACAGCTCGTCTTTCCCCCTGCAAGCAGTAACATTACCTGACAGTGTCACACACACTGAGCAGCTCTGGTAAGCCTCACTGTCTGCTGGAGCCAGCAGCACAGCCGCCTCTCCACCAAGTATCTCACTACCCTCAGTGCCAAAGATGGAGATCTGGCCCTACACTAACAGACACAGGGTGATTAGGGTGTGCCCAGGCACACCCGGCACACCCCGTGCGCACGCCTATGCAAACAATATGTCTGGCAGAAATCCAATCCAGCTCACCATCCAAAAAACACCATTCCTACTGTAAAGCATGGAGGTGGTAATATCCTGGTATGGGGGTGGTAATATCCTGTAATGTGGGTGGTAATATCCTGTTATGGGGGTGTTTCTCTGCAGCAGGGACTGGAATACTTGTCAGGATAGAAGGAAAAATGGATGGGGCAAAATACCATCAAATTCTTGAGGAAAATCTGCTGCCCTCTGACAGTAAGTTGTCAATAGGAAGAAGGTTTACCTTCCAACATGACAATGACCCAAAGCACACAGCAAAAATGAGCACACAGGGGTTGAAAGAGAAGAAGGTGAATGTCCTTGCATGGCCTAGTCAGAGCGCAGACTTAAACCCCATTGAAAATCTGTGGAATGACTTGAAGACTGCAGTCCACAAACGGCCACCATCAAATTTAACTGAACATGAGCAGTTCTGCAAAGAAGAGTGGGCAAATATTGAAACGTCTAGATGTGTAAAGTTAGTAGAGACTAATCCCAATAGACTAAAGACTGTAATTAAAGCAAAATATGGTTCAACAAAAGGCTGACATAAGGGGGTG
Source organism: Pelophylax lessonae (assembly GCF_965119305.1). NCBI lineage: Eukaryota > Metazoa > Chordata > Amphibia > Anura > Ranidae > Pelophylax > Pelophylax lessonae. The sequence continues at coordinate 44,977,418 of NC_138769.1, read as the reverse complement.
GTCCTTTTTCCAAATCAGTGATTCTGTTTTTGAATTTGTCCCTTTTTTTTTTTTTTTATGTTGGTGGGCCTTTTTTTTGTGGCTTGTTAACCTCATTATCTTTCTTTCTTTCTTTAGACTCGTTATCTTATGTTTTTTATTTTTTTAAAAAAAAATGAGGGCCCATTCAAACTATGTATGGCAACGTGTCTGCTCTGTGTGTGGTGTGTTCATTTGGAATGGCACCCCAATACATTGCAGAGTAGGGCACAATGGTGCCCAAGGGTAACACATATAGGGGTTGATTTACTAAAGGCAAATAGACTGTACACCTTGCAAAGTGCAGTTGCTTCAGAGCTTAGTAAATGAGCAGAAGCTCTGCTGACTTCCATCATCCAATCACGTACAGGCAAAAATGCTGTTTTTTTATTTTTTTTATTTTCCTTGCTCATGATTGGGTATTCTTTGCAAAGTGAAGCTTTACCTAATTTACTAAGCTCTGGAGCAACTGCCCAGTCTATTTGCCTTTAGTAAATCAAACCCATACTGTGCGTTGTGGTGCGCTGTATTTTCAAAAAGGGTCATGTGTAATTTCTCAACTTTTGCATCGGCAGCCTATTCATAATGAATGAGCTGCCCTAACACATGCTATGACTCACATCAGCGCACCACAGAGGATCGCTTTAGTCTGAATGGGCCTAAGAGAAAACAATGCAAATTAAAAAATAAAAGCGACAGTACACAAAGTAGTAATGCCTTGTGCCCAATGATGGTTAACAAAAGCCTGGATATCCCCCAATTTGCCCATTCTCCCTTGATTTACACAGCACCAGAAATGATCAACTTTGGCTCCCAATGCCAGAACTGACCAACATGGCTCCCAGCGCCAGAACCAACCAATATTGGCTCCCAGCACAAGAACCAACCAATATTGGCTCCCAGAACAAGAACCAACCAATATTGGCTCCCAGCACAAGAACCAACCAATATTGTCTCCCAGCACAAGAACCAACCAATATTGGCTCCCAACGCAAGAACCAACCAATATTGGCTCCCAGCACAAGAACCAACCAATATTGGCTCCCAGAGCAAGAACCAACCAATATTGGCTCCCAGCGCAAGAACCAACCAATATTGGCTCCCAGCGCAAGAACCAACCAATTTTCGCTCCCAGCACAAGAACCAACCAATTTTGGCTCCCAGCTCAAGAACCAACCAATTTTGGCTCCCAGCTCAAGAACCAACCAACATTGGCTCCCAGCACCAGAATCAACCAACCTTGGCTCCCAACGACAGAACCAACCAATATTGGCTCCCAGCACAAGAACCAACCAATTTTGGCTCCCAGCTCAAGAACCAACCAACATTGGCTCCCAGCACCAGAATCAACCAACCTTGGCTCCCAACGTCAGAACCAACCAATTTTGGCTCCCAGCGCAAGAACCAACCAACATTGGCTCCCAGCACCAGAATCAACCGACCTTGGCTCCCAGTGCCAGAACCCACCAACATTGGCCCACAGCTCCAAAACCAGCCAACATGGACTCCCAGAACTTACCAACATTGGCTCCCAGTGGCAGAACCGACCAACAATTGGCTCCCAGGTCCAGAACTAGCCAAAATTGGCTCCCAGTACCAGAACCAACCAACGATGGCTCCCAGAGCCAGAAGCAACAACTGTTTGCTCCCAGCGGCAGAACCAAACAACATTGGCTCCCTTGGCTGATGAATGAAATTGGCGAACATGACTTAACCTCTTTACGACCGCCTGCTGCAGATATACTGCGGCAGTCAGCTGCTCCCAGGCGAATCGCCGTACATGTACGGCTCTTGCTCTCAGGAGGCTAGGGGGCAAGCGCCCGCCGCCGGCAGCATGCCTCCGCCCCCGCTCGTCTGCAGGGAAGCCGATGCAGTGGGCAGGCAGCTCCGATTTTTGCCTGACTTCCGCGATCTTTCCCCGCTGAGAGAGAACAACGGTCAGCTGTTGTAAACAAAGCTGACCGTTCTTCTCTCAGGAATGATCATAGAGCGCCTGTGATCCTTCTATATAGGAACACAGGTCTCTATGGTTATTTCACAAGCCACGCCCCCTACAGTTAGAATCACTCCCCTAGGCTCACATTTAACCCCTTTGGTCACCCATAGGGTTAACCCCTTCTCTGCCAGTGTCATTATTACAGTAACAGTGCATATTTTTAGCACTGATTACTGTAGTAATGTCACTGGTACCCCCAAAAGTGTCAAAAATGTCAGTTAGGGGTCCGATCTGTCCACCGCAATGTTGCAGTCCTGCAAAAAATCGCAGATCGCCGCCATTACTAGTAAAAAAAAAAAAAATAAAATAAAAATGACATAAATCTTTCCCGTAGTTAGTAGGCGCGATAACTTTTGTGCAAACCAATCAAAATAGGCTTATTGCAATTTTTTTTACCAAAAATATGCAGCAGAAAACAAATTGGCCTAAAATGCTAAAAAATTTTGATTTTTACATTTTTTTGGGGAATGTCATTTAGCGGAATGTGAAAAAAAATATTTTTTTCAAAATTGTCGCTCTATTTTTTTTGTTTATAGCGCAAAAAATAAAAATGGCACAGGTGATCAAATACCACCAAAAGGAAGCTCTATTTGTGGGGAAAAAAAAGAAGGTTTGGGTACAGCGTCGCACGACCGCGCAATTGTCCGTTAAAGTAACGCAGTGCCGAATCGCAAAATAGGGCCTGGTCAGGAAGGGGGTAAATCCTTCCGGTCTTAAAGTGGTAATGTACTTATTTTGCAAAAATAAAACAGCTTTGCAATAATTCTACACAGGCTCTCTTAATAGCTGTTTTAACACACTGCTTGATTACTTCTGCCTTACTTCCTGGTCAGACTTTAGGTCATGACACAGGAAGGAGTTGACCAGCTGAGGGTATATAATGCAGGGTGTGTGCTAATGAGATCAACTGGTCAGCTCCTTCCTGTGTCATGACCTAAAGTCTGACCAGGAAGTAAGGCAGAAGTAATCGAGCAGTGTGTTAAAACAGTTATGAAGAGAGCCTGTGTAGAATTAATGGAAAGCTGTTTTATTTTTACAAAATAGGTACATTAATGCTATATTAGTACAGAGGGAAGCAGCACATATACGGCTTATCTGTACATCATTTTGTGCTATAGCCAGTGGGGGGCGCGCATGCTGATTGACCAGAAGGGGAGTCAATCAGCGCGTCCGGCAGATGCGATGTCCCCCAGCCACCCGCAATCGCTCCCCAGAGAGACAGAACGGCGGTCTGCCTATGTAAACAAGGTAGACCACCATTCTGTCACAGATGAACACAGGAATTCGGTGTTCCTGCTATTTAGGAACACAGATCTCTATGTTCATCTAGTGAGTCAATCCCCCACACAGTTAGAAAGCACTCCCTAGGGACACACTTAACCCTTTAATCACCCCTGGTGTCTTCCCTGCCAGTGTCATTATTACATTAACAATGCATATTTTTAGCACTGATTACTGTAGTAATGTCACTGGTCCCCTCAAAAGTGTCAGTTAGGTGTCCGATCTGTCTGTCGCCGTCCCGCTAAAAATCGCTGAATATCGCCATTTAGTTAAAAAAAATGACAAATCTTTCCCCTAGTTTGTAGACGCGATACATTTTGTGCAAACCAATCAATATGCACTTATTGGGATTTTTTTTTTTTTTTTACCAAAAATATGTAGCAGAATACAAATTGGGCTAAATTGGTGAAAAAAGTTGATTTAATTTTTTTTATTGGGAATGTTTGATAGCAGAAAGTAAAAAATATTGTTGTCTTTTTTTTCACAATTGTCGCTCTTATTTTGTTTATAGCGCAAAAAATAAAAATCGCACAGGTGATCAAATACCACCAAAAGAAAGCTCTGTTTGTGGGGGGGAAAAGGACATCAATTTTTTTTGTGTAAAGTGTCGCACGACCGCGCAATCGTCAGCTAAATTAGCACAGTGCCGTATGGCAAAAAATGTCCTGGTCATTAAGGGAGTAAAACCTTCTGGTCCAGAAGTGGTTAATTTCATTAACTCTACACTGGTAACTCATAAGAGCTTTTAAAAAGCCACATATGCAAACTTTTAACTGCCATAATTTGTCACCATTTCACAGGCGAGTGCTATTTTTAGCCTCTACATGTTTGATATCTATATACTTAATGCAACCCAATATATTATATAATATTATAATATATATATTCAATTTATTTTATCAAAAAGATTGGATGATTTTATTGTGTTTGTGTGCACCAAAATATGTTTGAGTGTATTTTTTCCTTAAAATTTGCATTTGATAAAGGGCTGTACAAATCTAATGCAACATAAAAAACTTGCAGCAGCTACCATTTTATTCTCCTAGGCCTCTGCTTTCAGAGAATATATATGCTGTTTGGGGGATCAAAGTTATTTTCCAGCAAAAATGCAGTTTCTAACTTGTGTTTGAAAAATCTAAAAATTGCTCCGGATGTGAAGTGGTTAAAGGGCTCAGTGCTGTAGGAATCACACGTGAGTATGCCGTGCCGGCCTGCCACGACTTGCGCAAGCGTCAGACTTCCAGCACCCAAATTAGTTAGAAGTAGACAAGCAGCTACACCTCCCTTTATAAACAGCTCCAGAATAGCTCTCCGCTCACTAATCCCATATGTGAGTTTTATTGCTGCAGAGCATAATCGCCTCCGGCCACTATGAGTAGATGTTTTATTGCCCTGTCTCACGTGGCAAAATACAACAAAGCTGCAATGCAAGCTTCCACAGGCTGATGGCGCCACACTCTGAACACAGAGTTGGCAAAATTAGGGGAAATTGTTCCCCCGATAATTACCTTAATCTTGCTTTTCTGGATCATTTTCCAAGGAAAGTTTGGGATTATGGCAACTGTTCCTACGGTAAGGAGTCTAAGGACCCATTCACACTAAAGCTTTCCATTGCAGTGCGATATTGCTCATACGCTAACGCACATTGCATTAGGGCAGCCTAGTCCTTATCAATGGGCCACAATGGGCAAAAAAAACATGCATGATCTTTTTTTCAACTTGTGTGCTACAATGCACGGTGTATGTGTTGTGGTGCACGGTGGTTGTGTTGCGGTGCACTGTGGTTCATTTGGCTCTATTGTACAAGTTGGGGTGCCATTCCCAATGACTGACCCCCACAATGTCATCTTCACGGAGCAGATGATTGGTCATGCGCTATGGTAATGAACATTAACACATGCATTTTAGAGCACATTAATGCACAAGTGTGACTTGTGCTGACTGTGTGACTAATGCTGGCCATACACTAGCCGAAAAATTGTTCGGAAATCTGTCCTTTGGTCCATTTGTTCGCTTTTTCGGCCAGTTAATGGGAACAAATAGAAAAATCGGTTTTAACTTTTCAGAGCCGAAAAATCTAAGGAACAGTTTGGAAAATTCTGCAGAATGAACGATAAATTAAAAGGTTAATGGTGGTTCTCGCCCAAACTGTTTGCACTAGGCATATGTGGCAAAATGAATGAAAAACGGATTCATTTTACGATTTATCGTTCAAAATTCGGTCATTACATGATGGCACAATCATCTGCTCTCATGGCCGAGTGTTTGTTTTTCGAAAATGAGTTTGAACGATTTTTTCGTATAATGTATGGCCAGCTTAAGTCTGCAATTCACACCTGACCGTGGCGTCTATGATCGTTCTTCCGGTGTTTCTTTGCGTGTTTTTATACAGGTTTTTTATTAGCCAATAGAGAAAACTATCATTTACATGCTATGTTTTTCGGGAAGGGGGGGCTTTTCCATCAGCTTTTATTTTATTTTTTTATGATTATTATTATTTTTTTTTTTTGGGTCAGGGGTGAGAGTTAAGGTTAGGTTAGGGTTAGGAGTTGGGATTACAGTTATTTATTTTATTTTTTTGTTAGGGTGTTAATACTATTACTACTACTAAAAATGTCAAAGACACAAAAAACATAATCATAGATAAATATTAAATACCATAAATTTATTTATAAATTATTAACCCCTAACCTTAACCTCGAACACTTAAAAAAATATATAAATTATAATAATCATAATAAAATAATAAATAACTAAACACCCTAAAAACAAACTAAATAAATTAATAAAAAAATTCATTATTATGATTATACATTTTTTTTTGCTCTGGTTTGGGTGTCATTTTATTATTATTAATAATGTATGTGAACGATTTTTCGTATAATGTATGGCCAGCTTAAGTCTGCAATTCACACCTGACCGTGGCGTCTATGATTGTTCTTCCGGCGTTTCTTTGCGTGTTTTTATACAGGTTTTTTTATTAGCCAATAGAGAAAACTATCATCTGTTGCATCATTTAAATGCTAGGTTTTTCAGGGTTTTTTATTTTAGCTTTTCCATCAGCTTTTATTTTTTTTAGGGTCAGGGGTGAGAGTTAAGGTTAGGGTTAGGAGTTGGGGTTACAGTTATTTATTTTTTTGTTAGGGTGTTAATACTATTACTACTACTAAAAATGTCAAAGACACAAAAAACATAATCATAAATAAATATTAAATACCATAAATGAGTACTATGTTATAAATTATTAACCCCTAACCTTAACCTCGAACACTTAAAAAAAATATATAAATAATAATAATCATAATAAAATAATAAATAACTAAACACCCTAAAAACAAACTAAATAAATAATTAATAATAAAAAAAATCATTATGATTATACATTTTTTTTTTGCTCTGGTTTGGGTGTCATTTTATTGTTATTAATAATTTATGTGAACGATTTTTCGTATAATGTATGGCCAGCTTAAGTCTGCAATTCACACCTGACCGTGGCGTCTATGATCGTTCTTCCGGCGTTTCTTTGCGTGTTTTTATACAGGTTTTTTATTAGCCAATAGAGAAAACTATCATCTGTTGCATCATTTAAATGCTAGGTTTTTCAGGTTTTTTTTTTTTTTTTTTTTTTTTTTTTTTTTAGCTTTTCCATCAGCTTTTATTTATTTTATTTATGATTATTCTTTTTTTTTTTTTTTTTTGGGTCAGGGGTGAGAGTTAAGGTTAGGCTAGGGTTAGGAGTTGGGGTTACAGTTATTTTATTTTTTTGTTAGGGTGTTAATACTATTACTACTATTAAAAATGTCAAAGACACAAAAAACATGATCATAAATAAATATTAAATACAATAAATGAGTACTATGTAATAAATTATTAACCCCTAACCTTAACCTCTAACACTTAAAAAATATATAAATTATAATAATCATAATAATATAATAACTAAACACCCTAAAACAAACAAAATAAACAATTAATAAAAAAAATTCATTATTATGATTATACATTTTTTTTGTTCTGGTTTGGGTGTCATTTTATTATTAATAATTTATTTAATATACTTTAAATGTATGGGTTTATTATTACATGTTATTCATTAATTTATGATGATTTTTAGTTATTTGTGTATTTATTTTACATTTATATATTACTTTTTTATTTATTTTTTTTCCATTTTTTCACGTGTTTCTATTAATTTCTATGGAAAAAAAAAACACGCAAATCTTCCCAATTTGGACTACAAAAAAGGCTCCAGAATTGTTTTAAGTGTCAAGTGACTTGGAATAGAGATGTGAACCAACTCTAAAGAGAAATAATTGATTTTTTGCTCCAACGTTTTGGAGCTTCAAGCTTCAAGTTACAAAACGCTGAGGTGTGACTGGAGCCTAAAGGAAGCCTCTCCTAAAAGGTTGACTTTTCCTAAAAAATTCTAGTTGCATGGTTGTCATACTGATCCAATAGTTTCCAAGTGACGGAACAGGAACAAAAAAAGTCGACTGGGAATTCAATTTTTATTCGTCACATGCCTATTACAGGGTTGTGACTCAATGTATTACAGAAACAGCCAAGCAGCTAGCATTTCCAGGAGGTGATCCGCGATTGTCAGCCCCATATTTTTTTGCAATACAGGATTCTTACAGACAAGAAATTTAAAAGTGCAAGATTTCCAAATTAGGGTGTGGCAAGTGTAATGGTGTACCAATATTATATGTACACATCATATAGCAATAAAGAAATCTTTAGCTGCAAAGGTGAGTTTCCGCCCTTTCCCCGGGATCAGAATATAAAGCTGTTCTGGTAGAGGTCTGAGAATCTCCCGACAACTTGCTTCAGAACTGTACTTAACATATCCTCTACTTATAAAGAATGGGTGTATCATTTCAGTAAAGTATATTATTATTATTTTTGTTTTTAAATAGGGTAAAAATTATCAGTTTTTTGTGCCTTTTGCATCCCACTTTGGAGATTTTCCTCCACTCCCTTGTTTGAAGACACAACAGGAAGTGAGTGGAGATCTAGCCAAAGTGAAATTTTCCATTTCTTTTCTGGTGACAACTCAAAATATGAGATTTTTCATCATCTCCCCAGAAGGGACAGCAATGAAAAAATAACCCTTGCAGAGGTTCTAAGGTTTGGATAAAGGTTATACTCTATTTAAAACAAATCCAAAAATTGCTTTAGAAAGTAATTTCTCCCAACGTTTAGATTTTAAGCAGGATTATTCCACCACACTGTATTTATTGCATAGATTTGTAGATTAGCTACTAAAGAGAATATTAGCTACTATCAGGGTTTTTTTTCTCAGAGAATAGGTGCAGGAACCTCCCCATTCTGAGTCACCTCTTGTCATCGGCCCCTACTCACCTCTGAGTACCGTCCCTTGGTCGCAACCCCCTGCCCACCACTTAGCACCATCCCTTGGTCTCAACCCCCTGCCCACCTCTAAGCACCGTCCCTTGGTCCCAACCCTCTGCCCACCTCTAAGCACCGTCCCTTGGTCGTAACCCCCTGCCCACCACTGAGCACCATCCCTTGGTCTCAACCCCCTGCCCACCTCTAAGCACCGTCCCTTGGTCCCAACCCCCTACCCACCTCTGAGCACCGTTCCATGGTCCCAACCCCCTACCCACCTCTGAGCACCATCCCTTGGTCCCTACCCACCTCTGAGCACTGTTCCATGGTCCCAACCCCCTACCCACCTCTGAGCACCATCCCTTGGTCCCTGCCCACCTCTGAGCACCGTTCCATGGTCCCAACCCCCTACCCACCTCTGAGCACCGTCCCTTGGTCGCTACCCACCTCTGAGCATCGTCCCTTGGTTCCACCCCCTACCCACCTACCAGTACCTTTCAGAGAATACAGAACCAAATATTTTGTGGTGTAGCCAACAACAATGGACCCCTCACACAACAATAGCACCCACCCCAGCAATAATCGGTCCCCCAAAGCAATAGACCCCTCCCCCCCCAGCAACAATGGACCACGCACAACCAAATACCACCCCCAGCAAAAAAAAAAAAAAAAGAAGATCCACCCTAGCAACATTAGACCCCCCCCCCCAGCAACCAGTACCAATAGACCCCTACCAGCAATACAAGATCCCCCAGCAACCATAGATTCCACACTAGCCACAATAGATCCTCACACAAAACAGCTTCCCACCAGTGACAATAGATCCCCTGGCAGCCAGCATCAATAGACCCTCCAGGACACCCCACACCCCTTGCCATTACATTGAGTGCTGGCGGTGCCGGAACTGCGTTCTCCCATGTTCCTGCTGAAAAAAAGCCCTGGCTACCATCATAATTATATCAGCCTTCCTCAACCAGGGTTCCTCCAGAGGCTTTTAGGGACATTCTTCCTCCAACTGTCCACTTATGTAAATGGCCCCCAGTCCCATTGGCCATAAGAGGTTCCTCTGATGACCACCAGTTTTGGAGGCCTTTTTCCACAGATCATCAATATAGGTGACTTCTACTGACCACTAATGTAAAAGTAGGGGCTTTTCCATTGACTACTAATGTGAGAGGACATTACAATTTTTCTAATCATAATCTTGGTTTCATTTAAGGACATGATTTTTAGCGTTGGTAGAAATGATCTGCCTTGGTAGTCCGATACACCAAATTATTTAATTTTGCCTTTTATAGCCACAGCTAACTGATCACACAATGGGGTTGATTTACTAAAGGCAAATAGACTGTTCACTTCACAAAGTGCAGTTGCTCCAGACCAGAGCTAAGTAAATGAGGGGAAGCTCTGCAGACTTCCATCATCCAAACATATGCAAGTAAAAAATTTAGTTTTTTTTACATTTTCCTTGCAAAGTGAGGCTTTACCTCTTTTCAAAGCTCTGGAGCAATTGAACTTGCAGCGCACAGTCTACTTGTTTTTAGTAAATCAATCCGTGTGTACCCTGAGATATAACAAATATTAGACCTCATGCACACGGGACATTTTTCTATTGGTTGGACTAGATGGACGTATTATTTTTCAACCCAACTATGGAAACACCCATTGCTACAATGCATCTGCTCTATGTGCGGTGCATTGCAATGCCATTCATTGGGAAGGGCACCCCCAACATATTCACTTACATACTATGCATTATCATGCAGCCAGTTTAACCACTTCCCGCAAACTGACGTACCTGTATGTCGGCTTGCAGAAGTGGCTGTACCAGGATGGCATAAACCTGGTATCATGTTTTAGAGCCAGCGTTCGGCTTTTAGGAGAGAACAGCTGATGCAGCCCAGCAGCCGCTCAGCCATTATCCCAGCGAGTGGGAGGGGATGTCTCCCCCCCTCATCTCTGCCTGGATCTCCCGTCCCATCGGGGGACCCGAGCAACCAGCCAGCATGTCCGCCGGCTGGTTGGAGTTCTGAACAAAGCCGGATTCGGCTTTGATCGGGTCTCTGATGTAGTAACCCAACATCACTTCCAGTTTGCTCAGCTGCTAATGGCGCCGATTTAAAAAAAAAAAAAGAAAAAAAAAAAAAAAAACTGTCCGTATTCAAAAATGACGATTTCTGCATTTTGAATACTTTGAGGTGCAGTGGAGGGGTCTAGGGTCTTTTAGTCCCCCAATCTCTCCATAAAGAGTACCTGTCACTGCCTATTACTGTCACAAGGGAGGTTTACATTCCTTGCGACAGTAATATAAGTGATCAGATTTTTTTTTTTTTTTTTTAAAGTTCTAGAGAGAACAAAAAAAAAAAAAAAAAAAAAAAAAAAAAAAAGAATTAAATAGGATAAAACCTTTTTTTAAAAGCAACCAGTCGCTGTGAGCTCACGCACAAAAGAAAAACGCATACCCAAGTCGCGCCCGCAAATGAAAACGGTGTTCCAACCACACATGTGAGGTATTGCCACGATCAGTGAGCAATAATTATAGCAAAAGACCTCCTCTATAGCTCTAAACAGGTAACCGTTAAAATTTTTTAAAATGCCGCCTATGTAGATTTTTAAGTACCGTAGTTTGTCGCCATTCCACGAGTGTGTGCAATTTTAAGCCGTAACATGTTAGGTATCTATTTACTCGGCATGACATCTTTTACAATATACAAAAAAATTGGGCTAAGTTTAAGGTTTTTTTTTTTTTTAAATGCAGTGAAATTTATTTTTTACAAAATAATTGCGCTTGAAAGACCGCTGCGCAAATACCGCATGGCAAAAAAAATATTGCAATGCCCATATATATATATATATATATAATGTTTGGGGGTTCTAAGTAATTTTCTAGCAAAAAATGCTGATTTTAACTTGTAAACAGCAAGTGTCAGAAATAGGCTTGTTCCATAGTTGGTAAAAAGAAGGCACAAGCACATTATTTTTCTCTATACGCTGTGGGGCGCTTGCAGTCTATTTAGAATGGGCTGCCTCAACACATGAGCATCATTGTATCGCATTTAGTCTAAATGGGTCCTCAAGGGTTCATCTGGGTTAAAACAGGTGAGGAAGGCTGAACTCTACTAGAATATCTCTCTGCAGAACAATGGGAATACATCAGCACATCAGCCACATAGTTTCCAAAAGATTGGTCTACGAATAGGCTTTTAGCAAGCCACAATCATTACGTAGCAGACTTCTAAACTGCCCCTATGTCATACTTGCCAACTGTCCCGTTTTTCCCAGGACAGTCCCGGCAAATAGGAGCCTGTCCCGGGTAATTTACATTGTCCCGGCAATGTGCTTATTTACACTTTATTTTTATTTCCATATTCCATTTTTTGTATGGTCACACCTGAGCACATCTGACACTTTAGAATTGCAGGGAATTGTGATGAGGGGCCGGCTTCTGTCAGACCGGCTGCCATACACATGGGCTGAATGTCGGGCGGCCTTTATTTAACCAGCCAATGTCACCCAACATTCAGCCTGTGTGCACTAGGGTCTAGATGCTCCATTGATATGTAAAAGGTTACCTAGCAGTATCTAGAACACTCGTGTTTTCTGTAGCTAAAATCTAGCGGGGGGGGGGGGGCTAGTTTTGAAGGATGTAGGATTAAGCAGCACAACCATCACTGGCAGAGGAAAACCAAGGAGAGGTTTGCAATAATAACATATCAACCAGAAATGTGCAGAAAAACGACACTTCGCCTTTAGACCATCAAGAATAGGAGGGCGAACATGTATACAGGAATGTGGAATACACAACCCCATAAGAGTATGTAAGCCCCAACAAATAAATTGTCTGATTTGTTCCTTTTTTGGTCTGCCAAGTATACCATTTGAACATGTCTTGTTAGATCGGTTAAATAGGTTCAAAAATATCAGTTGATCTTGCCAGAAATTCTGTGAGCTGATAACTTCTTGTGCAAAAAATGGGTTAGGGAGACGTGAAGGGTTAGGGAGACGTGGAGGGTTAGGGAGACGTGGAGGGTTAGGGAGACGTGGAGGGTTAGGGAGACGTGGAGGGTTAGGGAGACGTGGAGGGTTAGGGAGACGTGGAGGGTTAGGGAGACGTGGAGGAAGGAGAGGGAGAGATGAAGGGTTAGAGAGAGAGGAGGGGAATATAGAGAGAGAAGGGGAGAGAGAGAGAGAGATGGAGGGTTTAGGGGGAGAGGAGGAGGTGCAGTTCCTTGTAATTCATCAGAAATGAAGTAGGCAGGGCTGACACCACGTGCTTAGAAACTCATAGCGGCGTTTCGTCATAGTAATGGGTGCTCAACCTGTGGCCCTCCAGCTGTTGAACTACAAGTCCCATGCGGCATTGCAGGCATGATGAGGGCCACAGGTTGAGCACCCATGTCATAGATGAAGGTTGGAGGACACACTAGTGTTCCAGCACATCAACAATTATTTTAAAATACCTGCATCATGTTTTAAGGGTAAAACATTGCACAACATTGTATTCCAGATAGGTATAAAAGTATGGGAAAGGTTTTTTTCTCATAAATCATACTTACTTTAGGTGGATGCAGCATTGGTACGATGCTGCATCTGTCCCCCACTGGCTCCAACAATGAGAGCCGAGCAATTAAACACTGCAGATCACTCCGTTCTCACAGCTCTATGAGTAAAGAGCTGCTGACTGTTAGTCACCGGCTCTCTGCTCTTCTGCTCTGCTCCCCCCCTCGCTCACCGGAGCTCTGGGCTGTGGAGGGGGCGGGAGCAGCCGGCTCAGGCATGCGGGCAGATGCTGACGATATGGTCACGACCTTTCCCGAACCTGGACGGACTCAGTGACGTCAGCCGACAGCGAGCTTCAGCCCCCTGTCTACTGAAAATAGGTCACAGGAGTGCAGAACGTTTAGCTATACTTCTCTGTTAAAATGCTTTTTTCTTTTTTGCCTGGGCATATACATGAAGTGAATCACCAGACACTTTTAAAAGTAGTAAAATAGTTTTAATTTGTAAAAATGTCAACACAAATGTAGGAAAGTGAAAAAATACATACAAATCGGTGTACTAAAACATACACAATCCATGGATTCCATTACATGTTCTGTCATAGAAAGAGGTTTACACTGGTTATATATGAGCAGCTAAACACAATATACACAGTATATTCATACTGACAGTGTATTACAATTACAGTCATATACACACACACATAATATATATATATATATATATATATATATATATATATATATATATACACACACACACACACACACACACACACACATATATATATATAGGCATACCCCACTTTTAAGTACACAATGGGACCAGAGCATGTATGTAAAACGAAAATGTACTTAAAGTGAAGCAATACCTTTTTTCATTTCTCAATGCATGTAAATACACTAGCTCCATAGGAAATCTTGGTCAGCTTGACATGGCACAGCTCCCAAACCATGTGACAAGGACACCAAGCTTGGGGAGCAATGTTAAAGGGGATCCAGGACTATGACATAGTAGATTACCCAGGCAAGCTGGCCAGCCACAAACAGGATATGTTGTAGTCCTGGGTCCTCTCTCGGTGCTCCCCAAGTTTGGTGTCCCTGTCACTTATGGTTTGGGAGTAGTGCCATGTCAAGCTGACCAAGATTTCCTATAGACACCAATGTTAAAAACCGGGAGTAGTGTCATGCCAAGCTGAACCAAGCTGTGTCCTTACTCGCGAGTGTACTTAAAGTGAGTGTACTTAAAGCGGGGTATGCCTGTATATATATATATATATATATATATATATATATATATACACACACACACATACATACACACACATATACACACACACACATACATACACATACACACACACACATACATACACAAAAAATAAAAATGTATCCCCAAGATAACGTACATAGATTAAGGAGACACAATCATTTCAATGTGGATTTGCAATAGCAAACACACGTGTTTGGACAATCAGCTGCAGTGTGATGGATGAGTATAGGCGAGGTGCGATCAACCTGTCATTTGGGAAAAGGGAGTCACCAGGCTCCACCAATACAGCCCAACAAGGTGGATTTTATTAACTAGTTCACTGCAAGACTTAATGCTTGCACAGGGCCCAGTGTCTGGCTATGGCCATACTGAAAATTTACCAGCATGCTCTGCTCATTAGCTCTACCATGATTCAGTACTTGCCAATATAAAGCATGGTTTCTGAATACATGAAAGCCAACTATTTAGATTTTGCTAGTATTGTATTTCTTTCAAGGTCTTCAATGGAGAGATGACTCCACAGCGGTTTGTAACGACCAATTAGGAAGGGGCTGGACACAAAGAGGTCTATCTTTCGGAGCTTATAGAACAAGTTCACCTTTTCTATAAATAAATGCACATTTATTGCAGCAGGTTAAAAAAAATGTGCATTTCTTATTTTTTTGCTGCAGGAGCCTGGAAAGCATTGCACCATGCAGGTCTCCTGCACCCTGTCAGTGTATCGGCTTACCCATACATCCCATATGGGTATGCCAATACCCAGTGAGGTGCTGTGGTGCAGGCAGCGGGCAGTTGCTGCAGCATTGGGAACATGTTACATATTCCATCCTAAAATCGGGCGGAACATATACCATGTCCCGAAAGGTGAGCTTATCCTTTAAAAAGAAAGCATTAGATCTGCCCCTAAAAGGGCAAAGCATCAGGTTCTTTCTAAGGCCCCTTTCACACTTATGTGACGCGATTTTGACAGCAATGGCTATGGCTCAAAACGCAATCAAATCGTGGCAAAGTAGTGCAGGAACTACTTTGAAGTCGGTGCAACTTCAAAAACGCACTGATATGAATGGGGCTCATTGAAAATAATGGAAAACGACTTGACATGCGATTTTGCGGTCCAAAATCGCGGGACAAGTCACACTAGTGTGAAAGGGGCCTAAAAGTGCATGTAGAGCTCCACTCACACTTGGACATCAAAGTTGCGTGACAAGTCGTTCCCCATGTATTCCAATGATAACCATTCATTTTTTCGCGACTTAAAGTTACAGCAACTTCAAAAGTAGTTCATGTACTACTGGAGTCAGACTTTCATGCAACTTTAGGGCCATAGACTTCTATGTTAACCCTCAGAAGTTGCATCAAAGTCCTACCTGAATGTTATACAATGCAACTTTTGTGCAACAGTTGTCCATTATCACTGCTCAAAGCCAAAGTGGTATCCAAGTTGCACCCATCCAAAGTTGCGTCAAAGTTCCACTCCAAAGTCAGCGCAACTTTAGAGTCGTACAAGTGTGAATGAAGCCTAAATCTATTTTTTAGTAAGTTTAACAATAAGTATCACTGTATAATATTTTTTTAAGCTAATCCATCACAAAAATTCCATCCTGGAGAGCCAACCAACACTTACTGCTGCAGGGTGACAACGCTAAGCCACTACCTTGCAATCTGCAGCAGTGTTGTCAGCCTGCTGTGTGAGCTTCCTCGGTTGGCTGCCTATTAGGAAAAGTGATTATGTGCTGCCCCCTCTCCCCAGCAGCACTTACCTATATCCCCCCCCCCCCCCTGCTCTGTCTAGCTAAAGTGAAGAAAATACCCAGTACGTGTGGGTATGGGGGAGCATGCGACTCATTTATTATGACAGCACTGGGTCAAGAAGAACCAGTTGTATATAGCCTTATGCAAGTAATAACTTCAGGGATTTGTAGTTTGAGCAATGCAGCTTCTCCTGCTCCCAGTAGCTGAACAAATCAGAGGGAGAGCAAAGGAAAAAAAAAGGTAAATATATGTGCTGCTGAGAGCGAAAGAGGGGGGTTAAAATGAACCTGTTTATTTTTGCCCTGCATGGACAAATCACAGGTTCACTATAACTTTGTACCCTACAGTACCGATGCCATCACTCGGCTTTGTAATGGCTGCAGCCTTGGCATAAAACTGGTATGCCAATAGAAAACTCATCCCTTGGAGTGCCTGAGACCTACTGATTTGGTTTCCAGTTTAACAAACTTGCCCATTAACAATGATGATCATTAAATGGTCAGCCTTTAAAAGCACAATTCACTCTCTAAAATTTGCACAAATGCAAATTGCACTTGCAACATTGAGGAAGCAAGGAGGGCCACGTCATCTCACTGCATCCAAAGAGAAAAAAAAACACACATGGTAGAGCAGCAAAGGAGAAAACATTCCTTGTAACAGCTAAAACAGATAAGCAAACTGTAATGGATCATTTGATTCCCAGTATTGTCAGTGATTGCACAGGACTGAGTCAACCACATGTAACCCAATACGTATTTGGGTGATGTGCGGACGGAATCTGTAAAGACAACTCAGCTACCAGTTCCAAAATTTAGACATCCTATTCTTTTAAATTTTGCCTCTAAGGCAGTGATTTGCAACAGCTGGAGGGCCACAGTTTGCATAACTACAAGTCCCATCATGCCGCGGAGTCCAAAAAAGCAAGGGGATTTCCAGTCACTACTTACCAACCAGCCAGCGACCAACCGAATTAACCTAACAGTATGCGTTAAAAAAACGGGGGTTTAGTTGCACACATTTGCAAATACATGCGTAAGCTGCAGGCCACGGCAAGGCACCCTGGATATCTGCGGACCCTAACGCCACAGTGAGAGCACATGCATTCTGATGGATAGTCGGAGGACAGGTGACTGGAGGGAGCCCACCCCTCCTTAAAAGGCGCTCTGCCTCTGAGTGTCATGCTTGTGGCTGTCAGGCTTGCTATGCCTCATGGGACTTTTAGTTCTGCAAAAGCTGGAGGGCCACAGTTTGCATATCCCTGCTCTAAGGCAACTGTAATGCATGCAGACATCAGGCTCATTCCACATAGCTTTAAAACAAGGATACAAATCTGTTTTAAAGGTTATTTTAAAAAGAGATATATATATATAGATATAATCCTAATCCTGCAAACTGTGCGGATTGAGCCTTACCGGCAAGCCACAAGGTAGACAAGAACATGGCTTGGTCAACATGCACTCTTAAAATTCTGCCGTTGAGCCAATTGCCCCCGTCTATGAAAGGAGCCCCGATTTTTTAAATAAATGCTATCGGGAGCATTACTTCACTTTGCACACTGCCAATTGCCTTCTAAAAATGCTGTGTCCCCAAGTATAACATTTCCTAGCCATTTCAGTACTAGATTAACCAAAAAAACTTCAGTTTGTTAAAAAAAAAAAAAAAATTGTACATTTTAAGATAAAAAATAAAAAAACATAATAAGTGGTCATTGACCATACATGTGTACATGATTAACATTTTTTTTGTTCATGTTTCCTCGCCAAGCTTCATTAGATGAGACATGAGCGTGCAACAAGTTTTAAGGACAACTAGTCCACAGATGACCAATGCAGAAATGTTTCTCGAGAATGAAATATCATCCAAGAACGGACATGAATAAAGCAAAAAATTAAAGTCAAGGAAGTTATTTTTCGTTTCCTTTTGGTTTGTTTCCTCTTCTCGATGAATTAAAGATGCAACAAAATCCACAATTATACTATAAAATTGTCAAATTGTCATTTTTAACTTGGCTTTCTATAGGAAAGGTAGGTCAAAAGATCACTACTAAAGGCTTGCTTGGACGTTTATCAATGTTTGTGTTGCACAGGAGTAACATCCATGCAAATCAGAAGCATGTGCTTATGCTTGCAAGCCAAATCAGGATCTTGCCAAGGTTCAAAACAATGCCAGCGTTTTTAAAAAACAAATCCTTATATGTTTTCCACAAATACAATGGATTCCTCCTCATATTTGATATTTGATTTTTCATCCATGATAAGTTTAACGGCGGAATAATGGCGGTGATGACCGGCTAAATCAAGAGCAGTGTAGCCTTCTATAGTGGTAGCGTTGATGTTGGCACCATGGTGGATGAGAAGCCTCGCTGTGCTGGTGTGGCCAGTCTCAGCTGCGATATGTAAGGGAGTTTTTAGTTGTGCATTTGGAAGGTTCACATTGCAGCCGAGCTCAACAAGAATACGAGCCACTCGGTAATGACCTCTTTGTGCAGCTAGATGCAAAGGGGTTCTTCCATCAGAAGTCTGGGCGTTGAGGTTGGCCTTGTACTGCTTTGCAAGAAGCTTCACAATGTTGAGGTGGCCCTGCCAAGATGCGTAATGCAAGGATACCCAGTTTTCCAGTCCTTTTACGCCAACATCAGCATCTCGCCGGAGAAAGAGGCGGACGATAGTTTCTTGCCCATGTTGGCACGCAACGTGTAGGGGTGTTCGGCCTTTGCCGTCAACCTCGCTGAGTGAAGCATTTTTGTCTAGGAGGAGACGAGTTATGGACTCATCTCCATTCTGAGCTGAGAAGTGTAGAGCAGTGAACAGATCTTCATCTTTAGCATTGATATTTATCTTCTTAGAAAGAAGGAGCTCCACAATGCTTTTCAGCTTTTTCTCAGTGGCAATGTGGAGTGGGGTGGAGCCCTTTGAGTTGGTCATGTTAGGGCTGGCATTGTACAGAAGTAGTAACTTCACACACTCCTCCTGTCCATTTTCAACGGCCAAATGAAGGAGGGTAGACCTTCCATCCAAAACCAGTTCAACATCCTGAGGCTGCAGAATCTTCAGTAGCTTTGCGTTGTCTCCAGATACAATGGCATCAATCAGCTTCTTCTTCTGGATCTCTGTGGTGCTAAGATCTGTGCAGGAATAGAATGCAACAAAATGAATAACTGGAAAATTACGTAGTCCAAAATTTTAAAAAAAGTTAATAAAAAAAAAACACAAAAAAAGTACACTGTTTACAGAGAATCTTATTCCACTTGAAGGACAAAAAATGTCAAAACTCCATTTAACCACTTGCCGACCGCCACACGACTATTTACTGCGGCGGTCAGCCCCTCACAGTCAAAGCGACGTAGGACTACGTCGCTCGCCTGTGAGGCTCTAGGGAGCGGGCTCGCTCACGGACCCCCCACGCGTGTGGCCGGCGGACCCGATGTCCGCCGGGCACTCGCGATTGTCCGTTACAGCGGGAGAAAGGCAGGCAGCTAATGTACACAAAGCCGCCTGTCATTCTCCCCTGTGTAAGAATGGAGATCATACGGTTCTGCTATGTAGGACCGTTGATCTCTGTTCTTACACATCAAGCCGCATCCAATCACAGTTAGAAGCACGCCCCTAGGGACACACTTAACCCCTCCCTCTCAAAAAAAAGTTAACCCCTTCACTGCCAGTGTAATTTTTACAGTAACAGTGCATATGTATAGCAGTGATTACTGTAGAAATGTCACTGGTAACCCCAAAAGTGTCAAAAATGTCAGTCAAGGGTCCGATCTGTCCACCGCAGTCCCGCAAAAAAAAGGATATAAAATTATATATATATATATATATATATATATATATATATATATATATATATATATATATATATATATATATATATATATATATATATATATATATATATATATATATATATATATATACATACATACATACATACACACATTAAAATACCTTTAAAGTACTTAACATATTTGGGTACAAACACTAGGCATATGTATGAAGAATATCCTCTTGTAATTCCCCTACATGCAGCACAAAGACTGGGACTGGCAGCACTCTCAGCCAATTAAGGTGCTGTTGCTTGCAATGTGCTGGTCAGCCTAAAGATAGCCATACACAAACAAGGTAGATGTAGTGTAGGAGCATTTTTTTCTCTGTTGGGGACCATTAAAAATGAATGTGCACAATGAAGCATGTTGTAGCACAGGAGCATTGCAATATAGGATGAACGTGCCCTTCAGCACTTTGTTTTTTTTTGCACAGAAGTAGATTGCACTAGGCAGCCCATTCGTTATGAATGGGCTGTCATACCACCTCAACACCTGATAAAATAGGTCCTGCACCATTTTAAAAAATGTGGTGCATCCTTGCATTTCTGTATACTGCAGCACAGGAGTGCTAAACATGTTCATTGGGTTTCAAATAAGAATGCATTACAATGTGCATGTACAGTGCATTGATGTGGGTTTTCCAACTGTGGAAAGGCCATGCCTCAATAGAAGCTACTGGACCAAAAAACAGGGGGCTCTGGTTTTCAGCAGTCAAATTTAGGCCTTTGATTTCAGACCCCACAAAAAAAATGGAAAAAAAAAAAAAAGAAAAAAAAAGGAGAAAGTGCTCTACAAAGGAAAGGGATTATTTCTATGTTACGTCAACAGTGGCTTTACGAATACAACTGGGTGCCATCAAAGCAATTAGAAAACTTCCCTTCAGACGACAATTTACCTGTTACGGAACCCTCTCTTTCGAAGGACAGGGAGAGAGAGCCTCTGGAGGAAAAAGCAGAGTCAATGGAGGAAATTCCGGATAGGCGCTTGTCGCTGGTTCCCAGATGAGGATCGGACTCGCTGTGACAAAGGCTCTCAGGTCCTTCCATGGTCTGGGAGATCCCAGAATCCAGTTGGGAGAGCAGCTCAGAGAGGCTGTAGTCTTTATCAAACACTGGAGTAGGACTTTTCTTGGGTTCGGATTGGCAGGCCACATCCTGCAAAAAAAAAAAAAAAAAACCATAAGATCTAAAGAAATCAAAGCATCAGAGGTTCTGCAGGTCTTTGTTTTTCTCTATGTCCTTATTTACAGGCAGTGTTAATTTTGCCAGCAAATTTCGATTTAGTTTTAGTTCTAGTCTTTTGACTAAAATGCTATTTTAGTTTTAGTCGTATTTTAGTCATCTGAAGTGTTTTAGTTTTAGTCGTATTTTAGTCGACTAAAATTGTGTTAATTTAGTCGACGAAAACATTTTAGTTGACAAAATTAAACACTGTTTACAGAACAGGAAATGATGGGAACGTTTTCCAGTGGGGGGGGGGGGGGGGGACACAGAATTTATTCAGTAGAGTGGGGGGAAGAATTGGAAATTCTAGAAGTGTTTTTACAGTTGGGTGTGCCTTCCCTTTCCAATGACAACTACACCTCCAATTTCTTGTAAAAACACCACAGACCAGAAATGAGGGAAAATGTCTCCCCAGTGGGGGGGGGGGGGGTCACACAAAGAAACCTAGACATATTGAAAATGTTAACATTTTCCACTCTTTATAAAGCAGGGATCCTCAAACTACTGCCCTCCAGCTGTTGAGGAACTACATATCCCATGAGGCATTGTAAAACTCTGACATACACAGACATGACTAGGCATGATGGGACTTGTAGTTCCTGAACTGGAGGGCCACAGTTTGAAGACCCTTGCTTTAAACCAGGCATGTCCAACCTGCGGCCTGGAACAGCAGGCAATGCGGCCCACTGGCCCCTGACAATTTTTTTTTTTTTTTTGCTGGGAGGAAGGAAATCGAGTCGGGTGCATGGCCACAGAGGCAGCCTCGGAGGGGGTCATCCACTAGTTGTGTTAAATTAGTGCGGGGGGGGGGGGGGGGTACGGCAGCACGGGAAGGGCGCGGCAGCGTTTTATTACTTATATACCTTAACTAATAGTATATATTTTATATGCGGCCCGAGAAAATTTCTCTACACTCAATGTGGCCCAGAGAAGCCAAAAGGTTGGACATCCATGCTTTAAAGCGAAGGGACATTTCCTAGAACCAGCGTTTCCAGGGATCAATGGAAACGCAGGACCCTCTATGACAACTGGCACCCATTCATTTGTAATGCATAAATCACATCAGTTCCTAAAAAGAATGTTCATGGATGTGAAGTACCTCAGGCTTTGTGTCTTGGGGGGCTTCTGCCAGGTTCTCTACACTTGACATGGAGCCGGTTTCGTCCTCATGCTTTGTACACAGCAGCTCTGTCTCAGAGGTAATCTCTGATGGGGGGAAAAAAAAAGCACAGGGTTACAGAAAAGCAAAGAAATGCAAGTAATGTGATATTAAATATCTTGTCTATCCAAAATGGTTATTGGCCAAAGTCGGTTGGAAGAGGACTAGAGATTGCGGTGTGTTTAGCAAAATCATTATGGCGTGAGGCTGACCAACACTTTAGCTGAGAACAGCAACTCATTCACTGTGCTGTACGACAACACTGAAAGAACAGCATGCATTCACAATGAGCAAATACGGCTGTCCATTTCTATACAAATTGGTATGACTTCAAACCACTGAATGACCCAAGCGCTCACTCCAATGGGAATATTAGGTGTGCTGCCCTCCTCAGATGGGAAAACTCCAAAGACTATAAATGTAGAATAGAAAGGAGGCGCAAGCACCTAGTGACTTACCCTTGGACACCTTTAACATTTTTATTAAAATACCGAAAACATATTAACAAACATGGAAGAGCCAAAATCGCATAAAATGAGTCCACCTCGATGTGGAAAGGACATGTCCCTATAGTAGGACTGGTGACGCATTTCGGGAGACACGCTCCCTTCCCCAGAGCTCTGAGGAAGGGAGCGTACCTCCCGAAACACGTCAGCGGTCCTACTATAGGGACATGTCCTTTCCACATTGAGGTGGACTCATTTTATGCGATTATGGCTCTTCATGTATGCGAGTATGTTTTTGGCATTTTAATAAAAATTAAAAAAAAAGGTGTCCAAGGGTAATGCACTAGGTCAGTGATGGTGAACCTTGGCACCCCAGATGTTTTGGAACTACATTTTCCATGATGCTCAACTTCACTGCAGAGTGCATGAGCATCATGGGAAATGTAGTTCAAAAACATCTGGGGTGCCAAGGTTCACCATCACTGCACTAGGTGCTTGCGCCTCCTTTCTTTTCTACATATTGGTATGAACTATATCTAGAAGCAAGGATTTTTTTAAAACATTGTAAAAAAAGAAAAAAGAAAAAACGATCAATGTTTTTTAAAGTGCAAATGGACATAGACTATGGACATTAAATTATTTGCATATTATGAATCGGCTGAAATTCAAACCATGGGTTGCCCTGTTGGCACCACCCGGCTCAACAAGTCAATTTCAATTAAAAATACATGTCGCTTGGTTCATAGCTGCACCGGCTTTAGATATACATGTTCAGAGTTTGCTCCCCCAATTTTTTGCTTGTTTATTATGTATTCAGTCTGACCAGACTTCTGAGGTTGGGCACCCCACCCCCACACACACCTGTACTCCATCAGTGTCCACCATCAAGTAGATATAGGAGAAGTCCCTTATAGTGCATTAGCACATCCATCCCAGCAAGGAGTGTTGTCTCCAAGGGTTAGAGGCTGGATTCACCCCTTTTTTATGGATAGTGTAGGACCCACTGATAATGGGGTACTTTGACGTAGTGGTGGGCTTGAGCACCATATGGCCATATGGTGGGACCAAATCCCCATTTTTATTTATGGATGGTCTCCATATTTGATAGTCATTTCTTTTGCATGTGTGCGCTATTCTTTTTTATATATACACGTCGCTTGGTTCATAGCTGCACCGGCTTTAGATATACATGTTCAGGGTTTGCTCCCCCAATTTTTTGCAAGTCAATTTCAAATCAACTGAGTTGGGTGAAAAGTTGTCAGATTACCAGCCTATAAAGATGAAGTCATTGTTTGGGTATTCAGACAGCCAGGGGTGATGTGACTGTCTGAATACAAGAGATGGCAAGGGAGATCCCACCATCCATGCTCATGAGAATTGAGGGAATACTCATTCATCCTGCAGGGCTGTACAAGAAAAATCAGAGTATTAGCTTCAGAGACTAAAAACAGTGCAGCTAACTGGTTTATCTCCGCAATGATTCAGCTAGAATGCCAATTGCATCACATTTGCCTTCTCCTTCTGAACAATCTGTATAATACTGAGATAAAGTCATACAAATCTAAACTGCATCACAGCAAAAAATTATCTTCTGGTGAAGATTAGATTATCAACTCTAAATGTGTGCTGGTAAAAGTGTCCCTTTAAATGAACGATTGCGCCACGGGTTCTCTGCATGCTCAGGCGCGATCTGTCAGGACTTGCAGGTAGTGGGTCGGCCACATTCCTGAGTGTAATACTCAGCTGTACTGTGGGAGGCCTCAGCACGTCTAGATGAAAACATTTCTCACACACAAAATGCTGCAAGCTCGGCCCACTCCCTGCCATATGCCTGGCCAGCAAGATGTTTACACTATTATTCTACTTTTTAAAAGTGTGGAATTATGGAAATCGTGCTTCCTGTGGGCATACTTTAAAGAACGACACATGACATGTCCCTACAGGGAAAAAAAAAATGAATTGCAAAATTCAGTCTCAAAGTGACCCTTTGGCTACAGTGAAAATTATTTAAGTTGTGTAAATTGCTCCCTTTTTGCTTTGTTACATGTTATGCAAGTTTTTTTTCTTCTTCTTTTAATTATTACTACCTATATTGACTTTGCATGTTCTCCCTGAGCTTGTTTAAGTTTCCTCCAGGTACTCAAGATTTTCTCCCACACTCCAAAGACATGCTGGTAGGTGAATTGGCTCCAGTCTAAAATATTTTATTATATCTTTTCATGTGACAACACTGAAGAAATGACACTTTGCTACAATGTAAAGTAGTGAGTGTACAGCTTGTATAACAGTGTAAATTTGCTGTCCCCTGAAAATAACTCAACACACAGCCATTAATGTCTAAACCGCTGGCAACAAAAGTGAGTACACCCCTAAGTGAAAAAGTCCAATTTGAGCCCAAAGTGTCAATATTTTTGTGGCCACCATTATTTTCCAGCACTGCCTTAACCCTCTTAGGCATGGAGTTCACCAGAACTTCACAGGGTGCCACTGGAGTCCTCTTCCACTCCTCCATTGCGACATCATGGAGCTGGTGGATGTCAGAGACCTTGCGCTCCTCCGCCTTCTGTTTGAGGATGCCCCACAGATGCTCAATAGGGTTTAGGTCTGGAGACATGCTTGGCCAGTCCATCACCTTTACCCTCAGCTTCTTTAGCAAGGCAGTGGTCGTCTTGGAGGTGTGTTTGGGGTCATTATGTTGGAATTCTGCCCTGTGGCCCAGTCTCCGAATGGAGGGGATCATGCTCTGCTTCAGTATGTCAAAGTACATGTTGGCATTCATGGTTTCCTCAATGAACTGTAGCTCCCCAGTCTGGCAGCACTCATGGAGCCCCAGACCATGACACTCCCACCACCATGCTTGACTGTAGGCAAGACACACTTGTCTTTGTATTCCTCACCTGGTTACCGCGACACACGCTTGACACTCTCTGAACCAAATAAGTTTATCTTGGTCTCATCAGACCACAGGACATGGTTTCAGTAATCCATGTCCTTAATCTGCTTGTCTTCAAACGGTTTGCGGTTTTTTTCTGTGCATCGTCTTTAGAAGAGGTTTCCTTCTGGGACTACAGCCATGCAGACCAGTTTGATGCAGTGTGCAGCGTATGGTCTGAGCACTGACAGGCTGACCCCCCCACCCCTTCAACCTCTGCAGCACTCATATGTCTATAACCTCTGGATATGACACTGAGCACATGCACTCAACTTCTTTGGTTGACCATGGCGAGGCCTGTTCTGAGTGGAGCCTGTCCTTTTAAACCGCTGTATGGTCTTGGCCACCGTGCTGCAGCTCAGTTTCAGGGTCTTGGCAATCTTCTTATAGCCTAGGCCATCTTTATGTAGAGCAACAATTCTTCTTTTCAGATCCTCAGAGAGTGCTTTGCCATGAGGTGCCATGTTGAACTTCCAGTGACCAGTATGAGAGAGAGAGCGACAACACCAAATTAAACACTGCTCCCCATTCACACCTGAGACCTTGCAACACTAACGAGTCACATGACACCGGGGAGGAAAAATGCTAAATGGGCTCAATTTTGATATTTTCACTTAGGGGTGTGCTCACTTTTGTTGCCAATGGTTTACACATTAATGACTGTGTGTTGAGTTATTTTGAGTGGACAGCAAATTTACACTGTTATACAAGCGGTACATTCACTACTAAACTAAGGAAGGTAGGTATGGACCATAAGGTGAGTACCTGGATAGAGAACTGGCTCCAGGGGAGAGTGCAGAGGGTGGTGATTAATGGGGAGTACTCGGATTGGGCGGGTGTGGAAAGTGGGGTCCCCCAGGGTTCTGTCCTGGGACCAATCCTGTTTAATTTGTTCATAAATGATCTAGAGGAGGGGATATCGAGTACAATCTCAGTATTTGCAGATGATACTAAACTAGGCATGCCAATATCTTCTATGCAGGATGTGGAAACCTTGCAAGAAGACCTGAACAAAATAACGGGGTGGGCAACTACATGGCAGATGAGATTTAATGTAGAAAAATGTAAAGTAATGCACTTGGGGGCCAGAAACCAGAAAGCAAGCTACTCACTAGGGGGTGAACCTCTGGGTGAGTCTAGGATGGAAAAGGACTTGGGGGTACTGGTAGACAACAAGCTTGGCAGTGGCATGCAATGCCAAGCCGCCGCAAGCAAAGCCAACAGATTACTGGGATGTATAAAAAAGGGGATTCACTCCAGAAATAAAGAGATTATTCTCCCACTCTACAAGACTCTGGTCCGGCCACATCTGGAGTATGCTGTCCAGTTCTGGGCACCGGTCCTCAGGAAGGATGTGCTGGAATTGGAGAAAGTCCAGAGAAGGGCAAGAAAAATAATTAGGGGAATGGAGGACATCAGCTATGAGGAAAGACTACAAGCACTGAACCTTTTCTCTCTGGAGAAAAGACGATTGAGGGGGGATATGATATCAATGTACAAATACTGTACTGGTGACCCGAGCATAAGGAACAAACTATTCAGAGAAAGGAGATACAATAAGACACGTGGCCATTCACTAAAACTAGAGGAAAGGCGGTTTAACCTTAAAATGCGTAAGGGGTTCTTCACTGTAAGAGCAGTAAGGATGTGGAATTCTCTTCCACAAGCAGTCGTATCAGCAGGGAGCATCGATAGTTTCAAAAAACTATTAGATGGACACCTTAAAGACCACAACATACAGGGGTATACAATGTACGGTTAAAAGCAAACACACACACACATCATAGGTTGAACTGGATGGACTGATGTCTTTTTTCAACCTCACTAACTATGTAACTATGTAACATTGTAGCAAAGTGTCATTTCTTCAGTGTTGTCATATGAAAAGATATAATAAAATATTTACAAAAAGGTCAGGGGTGTACTCACTTTTGTGAGATACTGTATATATAGCAGTGAATAAACTGAGAACAGGCTTACCTTGGAGGTGCCCCCTTCAAATACACACACACACACACACACACACACACACACACACACACACATACATATACACACACACACTTTATTTTTTTTGCGCCCATATTTATACTTCCACATGTAGGGCTTAAATACTTACCTTTCCTGCCAGCCATGGCGCTAAACTTTGCGCCAATGCTTAAAAATCTTATAATGAAGGCCACACCAAAGCTGACGCTTCCATGAGTTTCTCTCCTTGGTCCCCCTGCAGCTGTCAATGGCTC
Organism: Pelophylax lessonae; assembly: GCF_965119305.1. Taxonomy (NCBI): domain Eukaryota; kingdom Metazoa; phylum Chordata; class Amphibia; order Anura; family Ranidae; genus Pelophylax; species Pelophylax lessonae. Next base: position 44,949,424 of record NC_138769.1, on the reverse strand, counting down.
CTTCTGTTGATCTCTATCCATTAAAGGATACAGCAATGACATGGGAGGTGAGATGGAGGAACCTTTGAGAGCTGGGAGAGTGGACACCCCCAAAAGTGTAGACTTCAGCAGAAGAGTTCTCAGCATTAGAATGGAGATCGTTGGTGCAGGCAGATAGAAAGGTAATTATGGGCAGTTGTCTTTTACAGGTTTGACTTCATTTAAAATCTTAACTATAGCCACAAGGTTGCTTTAAAATGAACTGGTGCTTTGCCGATGGAAGTCAACAAATTCATTTTAATGGCAGCCACTTCCCCAACATTCCATTGGGCCTCCAAGAGTCATGAGAAATCCTTTCCTCCCTTGTGAAGGAGCTGCAAAAGCTTTTATCAGTTGATTGGGGAAAAATTCACTAGACGGCCGACTCAAACCGAGACCGGCAATTTACCCAATTTTATGTGAAACATGCATGCAGATTGCTCCTATGCCGTTGGTAGATTAATGGGGATTCTCTTAGCTGAACTCCTACCTTGAAATGTCGGCCGTTCCCTGGGCTTATCTCTCCAACATCTCTGCATTAGTTTGATCATGTTGTCACACTGCTGCGGTCTCCCCCTTGGAATGAGCGCTAGGTCAGGCCGCAGGCCGCCTCCGACCTTTACCATGATGTGCAGAATATTCTTCTCATCTATAAAAATGACACAAATGTAGCAATGTAGATAAAAGAACAATAGACATACAATTCAGTTTACTTAAAGCTGAAGTTTAACTGCTTATATTTTGCCATCCCCTGGTTCCTCCCTCCCCATTATTAATAGTTTTTTTTTAACAAAACCTCTTTTTTTTTTTATTACATACCTTATATTAGACACAGTGAGGCCATCACTGTATCTCTAGTCTCCTCTATAAAATGCAAAAAGTTCAAGGATCATGGGAGGAGCCAGCTGGGTGCTATACATAGCTTGCTGAACCCATTACAGCACCCTGCTTTAGTACTCCTATTAAAAGCCTTCAGTCCTGATACAAGCAGTGGCCTGGCTCTTGGGAGGAAGTATGAAAATATCAAAATGCCCCGATGGGTGGAGGTCATTCTGAAAAGGTAGGCGCTCCAAGGCAGACTGCATTTGCATGCAGACCACCCTAGATAATGCCCACTTGTGATGCTCCATTTTGATTATGAAAACATCTGAAATCCAATGAACGAAAAGGGTGAGCCGGGGACAGTCAAAGTGGGGGAGGAAAGGGCTAGAGCAGTGATGGCGAATCTTGGCACCCCAGATGTTTTGGAACTACATTTCCCATCATGCTCATGCACTCTGCAGTGAAGTTGAGCATCATGGGAAATGTAGTTCCAAAATATCTTGGGTGCCAAGGTTAGCCATCACTGGGCTAGAGTATGCTGGATGTTCTCCAACCTCCAGCTCAAGGAGGCTGTCACCAGTGTACAGATGCTCATCAACAGTCCACAGACACTAGGAAGAGCAGCAGGGTTTGTCAACCAGGGTTCCGTGAAACCCTAAGGTTTCTTCTGAGGTTGCTAGGGGGTTCCTTGAGAAATGGGCAATTTCTGCCTCTCAGATAAGTTTCCAATGACATCATTGTTCCTTTTAGCTATCTGTAATGGGTAATTCTTCCCACACGCGTCGAAAATCGGCAGGGAATTTTCGTCCGACGACCGATCTGCCGATTTTCGGCTTGTTAGTATGATGCTTCCGACAACCGACTCCGACTTTTTGGCAGAAAAAAAAATCTGGTGTGCAGGCTATTAAATTTTTGTCTGCCGTCAAAACACGTCCGATTTTCGTGCAGTCAGTACAGATTTCGACAGGGAAAAATCTTATGAGCAAGACTGGGCATGCTCAGTGAAGAAAGAACACAAAGAAAGCAAACCAACACATGACATCACTTAATTTTGTCGGGCGAGAAAATATGTGTGCAGTCTAGGCACATTCCAACCAACAAAACACAACTCTGGACAAAAGACGGACGATCGGTCGGCCGATAATCGTTGCGTGTGTACTAGGCTTTAGGAGCATTCTTCCCACTGACTGGGACACTAACGTGTCATGAATTGTAGATACATTTTTAGCAGGGTTTCCCTGAGACCAGAATTTTTTTTCAAGGGTTCCTCTGTGTTGAAAAGGTTGAGAAAGGCTGATCTAGAGAGACTATTGAAGTGGGGGGTGCAATACAATGACTGTAAAGTCACCTCCAAGGTGCTTGCATGCAGCGTCTGATCCCCTGTATGGTGATCTGGAACCCCCAAAACCCAAAAGGGCCCTGTAATGCAAAATACTGACCAGCTTGGGTGGTCAATGACTCTGGTACGCCCATTACTATTGGTTAGTAATGAGCCAATAATAAGGTGCATTAGGTGGGCAGGGGTGGGCAAGATGGCATTTTCCCAGTATTCTTGACCCCACAGGTACTCTATATTAAAAAATAAATATATATATATATATATATATATATATTTATTATATATTATATAATAAATAAATGAATCTGGCTGGTAGGTGTCACCTGCATGTTTAGCTGTTTGCCCTTTCCAAAAAAAAAAAAAATGGAGAAAGTAAAAACAATTCTTGTACGCCATACATCCTTCCACCCACGCACAGCTATTAAGCTATCAGTCAAACCGCAGAGATTGCCTGGGAGCATGGGCTGTATGTATGCGTCCTGGCTTGCCCAGTACAGAATTAGACAGCCGACCGGAAACGCACCATGTGAAGCGTGTCACAGCAGAAAATGTTGGAGAACAAGAAAGAAAAGAAAAAAAAAAAAAAAAGAATAATGTCTTACTTGTACTTCATGTCAAAGCTGAAAGCCAGGCAAACCGATAAACACACAGATAACATACACAGCTGACAAAAGGATTTGAACTTGTTTATCCAGACCTGATATAGACACAGCTCTGCCAGGCTGTACAGCCTGAACTGGCAGGGCAGGGGACCCGATTTCACTCTGCTTCAGTTAAATTGTATTTAAACCATAACTATGAACTTCTTTCAATTGATCGCTTTTGGCCTGCTAAATCTACCAGTGAACTTTTTTTTTTTTCGGTTTATCGGTTTTAGAAGTACAAAAATGAATTGTGTTACATTGGTAATCACATAAATGAAAGTTGAACTCAAAAGTAAAAAAGGATAAAAGCGTACAAAAAGGAGTTCAAATCCATATATCAAAACCTCTATAGTCCGCTTACAGCAATAATAGTAATAAATAATTATTACCCCACAAAAGGAAGGGGGTTGAGAACACTGTCTCAGACACACACAGGTGGCTTGGGAGCAAGCACGCACGAGTGCTCCCAGAGCAAGCAGCTTACTATGGGGGCACTTAGCAGTGGAGAGAGGCCAGGAACACCAGCAGGGGACTGGAGAAGAGGACGAATAGGGCTGCTCTGTGCAGAACCATTGCACACAGAGCAGGTAAGTATGACATAAAAAAAAAAAAAAACACATTTTTAACCTTTACGGACACCTTAAAGGCTAAGTGTACCTTTCCAGAAACAAGAAACAGAAATAAAAAAAATGTGCATGTATTATTTTTCCCTGCAGGAGTCTGAAAAGAATTGCACCCTTGATCAGTAGATGAGGGGTGCAATGTCAGGCTTCTGCAGACAAGCCCTTTATTCAGAACTACAAGCATAGTCTTCCGAGGTAGCTCACAGTACTTGTAGTTTGTTCATTCATAGGAAAACTGTAAAATGATGATACAGCCATGCAGGGGTTGAGCATTGCACCACTGAGCTATTTTTCAACAAAGTTACAGTGGGTGCAGGGAGAAGATCTACTGCCCCCTGTCACACAGGGGGGGGGGGGGCGGCAGGGAGACATGTAACAGATCAAATAAAGAAAAATAATAACTAAAATTAACCTAATATATATATCATACATACACTTTTTTTGCCTACAATTCTATTCAGCAATTCTTGTCATTCAGGCACTCCTGACAAGACAGCACATCTCGGTTTAGGATCCCAGTACAGGGAACACTGTAGTTTAGCATTATTTGGGCATTTTTTTTCAGGTTTTCGAATCACAAGTGAGTACAAGCTGAATTAGGTATAAATGCTGATCATGTAAATGAGACTTACCTGCAAAAGGTTTCTGCTGTGCAAGGATTCCCCAAATCACAATTGCAAAACTGGAAGGAAAAATAAAACAAAAAACTATAAAAGCAGTAAATCATTAAAATGCAGGCATTAGACATAACTGGGCTTTTCAACAAAGAAGTGCTAACAGTACAGGCACGGGTTACAAACATCCAACTTAGTCCCGGTTCACACTACCACGACTTGTCAGGCAACTGGTCAGCCTGACAAGTCGCGGTCCATTCTGTGCTACAGGAACCGTTCTAATAGGAGCGACTCAAGTCGCTCCGACTTAGAAAATAGTTCCTGTACTACTTCGGGGCGACCTCGGAGCGACTTGCATTGACTTCTATTATGTGAAGTCCGTGCAAGTCGCGGTGCACGCGACTTCACAGGTCGCCCCCGAAGTCGGATCACCATAGTGTGAACCGACACTTACAAACGGAGGGAGACAACAGGAAGTAAGAGGAAATCTCCCCCTAGGAAGGGAAATTCACTCCTGTAAGTGTTCTTATGGGGAAAAAGGGGTCTCTACTGAAGCTTTATCACCAATCCTGGTTTCCACAACAACCCCAAATTTTTTAAATCCAATTGTCACAGGGATAAAAAGTGAGGTGACATCTTCTAAACAGGGGTATAGACAGCAACAAATGTTACAGGGGTGTTAACCCTTCCCTGTGCTATCCAAAATACGTAAAACTAATTTTTGTTGGCTGGAGCTACACTTCTAAAATGTACCTGTCCTGACTTACAAAAAAATTCAACTTAAAGGACAAACCTACAGACCCCATCTTGTTTGTAACCCGGGGACCACCTGTAAAAATTAAACCAGATTTCAGTGTAGCAGCTTGGTTACGGATTGGTTGTCCTGGGTTAAAGTGGACCGCGAGCCAATACTTTTAAAGAAAGCCTATGTTTTGCCCTGGTAGGGAAATGCTCAGGTTGGCTTGATTCCCCCAGCAGCCCATACTCAACTTTCCATGGCACTCCATTCAAACACCAAGGGTAAAGAAATGACCTGAAACTTCCAGATCATGTGACGGTGCTGAGGTTTGATGATTGGCCAAGCTTTGTCACATGGAGACAGGGGGAGACCTCATAGGCCCTCATTCCCAATAATTCAGAGCTTACACGGGGCAATGGAGCAGCACGGGGAGAAAAGCATAAAATGAGGGGGAGAATTTAGAGTGAACCGGTTTTGCCATGCATGGACAAAGTACAGCTCTCCTTTGAGATTTGAAGGTTTTAGTATCTAAGAATGAAGTGCAACATTAAAAGTTATAGATTAAATCCATGGGGCATAAAGTATTTAATCGCATTTTGGAATAAATCTATATCTGAAGGATTGCATTTCAGTATGGCACTTTAATCTCAGGCCCAATTTAGTTAATACTTAGGAAACAGTGGGAATTCTTTGGCGTGGAGAACCCCATGGTTCCTCTACTACCTTTCCAGTTTTTCCCACCAAATTTTTATTGCCGTCTAGGTTCTTGTTTGGAGATTTGTCTTCACTTCCTGTCCCGAGTTCCCCTGGACAGGAAGTGAAGGGAAATTTCCCCCAACAGACACAGCAATAGAAAAACTAATGGGAGGTTCCAGCACTTCCCCATTCCATTCAACATGGTAACATTTTATTTGGAGCGTAACATTTTCAAAACACTTTTATTGAACACAAAAGCTGGGAGTTGAAAACAATGACATTGCATGGAAAAAAAAAAAGAAGAGAAAAAAAAAAAAAAAACTGTTGGCCCTTCCTGAAAAATCAACCCTCTCTTACAATTTTCACCCCTGAGGGCAGTCAGAGATCTCACACTCCAGCTACCATGGGAAGATGGTTGAGGAAGTGTAGTACTACATTTTAGGAGTCCATGAATCCCACCAATTCCTCACCTGTAGACATCGTGCTTGGTGTCAAAGTATTTGTTCTTCTCCTTGAAACGCTCCGGCGGGAGGTAGGCAATGGTCCCACAGATACCATCTAAACTCAGCTCATGAGAATTGGATAAGCCATTCCACTTGGCAAGGCCAAAATCTGAGATCTAGAGAGAACAGACAACAAAAGTTATCACTAATAGAAGTGACATGCTGGCCTGTAACTCAATTAGGGTGGATTAAAAAGTTAATTCAGGAATTTTTTTTTTTCTTTTATTAATTTAGAGACATGCATCACAAATTTTTATAAAACAAAAATGGTAGTTGCAGTTAGAGTGATTGATAGACAAATTCCATTGTTTATTACTAAAAATCCTTTAGAGAGAGTACGGATACCAAGAAATAATAATACTTGGTGGAATGGAAAAATAAAGAGGAAGAGAAAGGCTGAAATATTTGCATTTCCAAGATGAAATGCTGCTCAAAGGTTTCATCCAGTGCCAGTCACAAGATAAAGAATGGCTGTGGACCCACCACCACTTTTTTATACAATGTTCTGATCAGGAGTAGAATTCCACCCTAAAGCTAAACTCTAGGAACGATCTTTACTGCATACTGACATTGGTCCAGCTTGGCACAAGTAGGTAAATCTCATATCCGACGGGCCACTGGGAAAGCTGGAAATCACTGAGCTAGTCAACACTCAGTGATAGCCATGATCTTACTCTCTTACACATTGACCAAAAGTTGTTGCTTACTCAGTGATGAGATCATTCACAGAACGCCTTGTATTATTTTTTTTAGCAGATAAAAGGCATTCTCTGTTTGGACAATGTGGTGGTTGTGTTGTCACAACTCTCCTCCCTATGCTACGTCCAACCACAGAACACCTTGTAACCATTGACAAGGCATTCTATTAAAAATGGCAGTGGTGCCAACCAAGCTGGGCTAGTATGCAAACTGAACACAGTTACAGCCACAGAAAACATGGGCTCAATTCACGAAGCTCACACCCCAAGATAAGGATCTTTATTTCTTTTTTTTTTTCTTTTTAAAAAAAGCTTAAAGTTCAACTTGGATTAAGCCCAGTTTTGGGTGAAACACGTCACTAGGAGGAGGTCCCAAGTGTAGAATTGTGTTTTGTCCACAAGAAGAAAGCTCTACTTGGGTTGAATTTTGAAATGTGCTGCCAGCTTCTTTTTGGTTTTAGACCTACAGAAAGAGGAAGTAAAGTCCTTTTTTGTAATTGTACCTACAGGTAAGCTATACTACCTATAATAACGCTTACCTGTAGGTACTGTAGTGTAAATATCTCCTAAACTGCACAAACTTGCACAGTATAGGAGATATTCATAGTGCATGCAGCCGACGATGTCATTGGTGTATGCGCTCTGAAGGTCCAGCTTACCGTGCTGGACCTTCAGAGCCTGTGTCGTAAACGGCAGCTCACGCACGCATGTGTGGGACTTACATCATCACAACGCCGGAGCCTGGAAACTCAGAAGAAACATCGGGGAAGAGGTCAGCTGTCTCAGCAGTGTGCGGGCGCCACTGGAGAGCTTTGTTCGAAGGCAAGTATTTTATAATAATGAGCTAGTATGCAGTGCATACCAGCTCATTATGCCCTTGTCTTACAGGGTCCAGGGTCCCCCCCCCCCCCTCAAGGTTTACAACCTCTATAAAGACCTTCTCACAGACAGCTGATGGATATCACACACTATTCAACAACATCCAAGGCTTCTTTTCCCTTAGGGAATAGCTACAGGTACTCCCTCCTTCCAAGTCACCCATTGTCTCCATCCCCTACCTACCTCCGACAACCATTTTTGGTTCCCTTTTAGAGATTAAAGAACCAAGTACCATGACCCGGGTAGGTCAGAGCTCCCGTGTTACCCTAACATGTTCTACACCAACTGCTCCCACTCCAAACTACCCAACCATCCCACCTTATTAAATAATCACCCTACTCATACTTGGGAGTTAAAATGGCTGACATGGCCTTTTAGTAAAAAATAAATCTTTTTAACAACTATAACAATAATCCATTTTAAAAAACTTGGTTGCAGGTCCTTGACAGTACCATATTAACAACAACTTGTGTGTCTGCGTCACCATTTGGCTTAGTCACGCCCCCAGCCACTAAGCACCGCCTCAGAGACTAACACAGCCGACCTCAGACACCCACCTGTACCAATTAGAGGACATCATACCTCAGATGGGTTCCCACCATTTTTTACCAAAAGACCAGCTTGTAGACCCCTGTTAAGGACCCCAAACCACCACAATACTGAAAGCAGAGAAAGAAGTGCAAACACCGCAACAATCAGAGTTCCTCCGTAGAAAATGGGGGCGGGAGGCAGGGACGTTCTTCCACGATTTCTCCTCAAAGAGTGACCGGAACCCCTCCTACCCTACAGCTATACTTCTATAGCTCCACCCCCTCACCCCATACAACTGACCAATAAGGTAAGGGTCAAGCACTGACCACCTACTTTTCCCAATTAACCCCTGCAGCTCGGTTCCCCTTCCACCCAGTCATGTATGCCCTCTACTTAGTTTGTTCCTCCTAGCGCTGGGGCATGTCTTTTATGGGGGAGGAGCGGAACGAGCGTCACTCCGTCTTACCCGGAACCCGGAAGTACCCTGTACCGTTCCACTGCCCATGATGTGGCTAGAGGCTTGATGTTATTGTATTTGGGTGAGTGTAATATTATTTCCTACCTAATAAATTATCAAGACAGTATCACGCTATGGGCCGTTTTTGTCTTTTTCCTTATCACACTCTGAGAGTGGGTCCCTAAAGCGTCAGCATATCTTTAACATTGGTGAACACCGTATGATTGGATTCGTACCGGAGCTGATTTGCTGGATACAGGCGAAGTAGTCCTCTAACTACTTACCGTGTATGTCCCGTCTCTCTCTGGTAAGAGGCTATATGTGGTGAAGGGCTTCACAAGCGTCTGTCTGCATTTTACACCAGGGTGGAGATTTACCTTGCATTTTCATGAACTGTATACTCATCAAGGCTGAATGTGGCTGTGATGTGATTCTCAGTTATTGCTGCTCATCTTCCATGGGATATATTGACTGTTCTACTGAGCGCGACTCCTTTTTTATCATTTTCTTTTATACATCCAGCTGTAGGAGTTCGCTGCTATAAGGGCGCGGGTTTTATATACTTATTTTATGTCTTTTATGGTGCCAAGTTATTTTTTAAAGAATTTGTTAAACAATAAAAGTGGTAAAATGGATCCCCTGCTGTCAGCAACAATAGATCCCTCCAGTAAAAATAGACCCCCCCCCCCCTCAGCAACAATAGACCCCCTGTAGCAACTCCCCCCAGCAGCAATAGATCCCCACCAGCAGCAATAGGTTCCTCAGCAGCCATCATCAATAGACTCCTCCCCAACAGTAGATCACTCCCAGCAACAATTGGCCACCCTCCCCAGGAACAGAAGCTCCAAGAAATAGATCAACCACTGGCAACAACAGATCCACCCCTGGTCTAAGATTTCCCAGCACCCCTCGCCATTACGTACATTCAATGCTGGAGGTGCCGGAACTACGTTCCTCCACTATCCTGCTGAAAACAAATGCCCTGGCTACATCCGACAGTAGACCCTCCCTAATCGCCACAACGCTTAGATTAAGGTTTGCCCTCAGTTGCAAATAATGTATCTCTCAACTGTAGCATTCCTTTACATAAGGAATTAGATGAGCACGCCATGTTTGCTACAGCTTTGTGCACATTTCTATTGCAAAAAGGCTTGGAAACGTATGGTCCAAAGGGTTCCTCATAGATTTTAGCTATATTCTGCTTAGAAAACTGTAGTTGTTACAAGAGGTCTTAAAAAGCCAGAAAATACCAGAAAAGTGTGGAGAAAAAAAAAAAAAAAAAAAAAGGAAGCGGAAGCAAAATTCCGACCATGTTTAGTTATGAAGGTCACAGAGGTCTCTCCGTGTTGTGATATACAACCAAGGTGCGTGGGACTTGCCGGAACATGTTTTATCACAACAGGAGAAAGAAGATTGTACTTTGCCTTTTTCAGGCCAAACCATTTCTAAAACCCCATCCAAGACATGTTGGCATAAGGCTCAACAACGTAAACAGTAAAAAGTAGAAGCCGTGCGGAGAGAACTGTTCATATTGCGTAACTAGACCGCTACAAGCACAGCCATGTCCCGAGTGTATAATGAGCCAGAGGATTCTGGGAGAGGAAAAAAGTTTCCCAACCAGACAGAGAAGCAGCTGTCAAGGATAAATCAGTACAACACATCTGCTGGAATAAGCTGGGTAGCCAGGAAAGAGAATCTGCAATTAGATTTACAGAAAAGATCGGATTTAGAACAAAATAATGTGATGTGGTGGTGGCTACATTAGTTTTCTTTATTCTCAGGCTTCCCCCTCCAACCCTTCATTTTACCACTTCCTGCCCCAGGGTGACCGCACTCACTCACTGCACTGTATTTGAGAAATAGCGTTGCCCATCCTGGGACTACACAGCACACATCCCTCTTCATTACATGAGGGAGTCTGTAGTCCTCACATACTTATCACATTGCATTGTACACAGAGCACAGGACAACTCTGGATTCCTGGCAGAGTCAAGTATTTTACAATTCTCAGACATCTTTGATATAACAAAACACTCTTGAAATTGTGTTTTTAAAGAATAACTAAACCAAAAAACAAAATGCAGTATATTGCAGCTTATAGCCCTTAGATGTGGGTATTGCATTTTTTTTTTTTATATTATATATAGTCTAAGATAATTTTTAGCAAATACAGAAAATGCCTGTTAATCCTGCCAGTAATGCAGTGTCCTTTTCACTTCCTGTAAGCTGCATCAATTAGGATCTGCCTTCCTAGCTATCTTCTGTAAACTACCAATTGTTCCCTGCCCCATGTAACAGAGATGGAGATAGGCAGGGCCAGGACAAGGGGTGCCCAGGGCACTGTGGGATCATGTGAGATGGAGGGGCACCACAAGGAGATTGGGGGGGGGGGTGCTAGGAAAGTTGATGGGGGGGGCAATTTGTGTTGGGAGGGGATTGGGGAAAGAAGATTTGTGCCAAAGGGGGGGATTTGGGGGTGTTTGTGCTAGAAGACGTAATATGGTAGGGGTGGAATGGAGGGGGGGGGTAGGTGGAGGGGGATTTGTGCCAGTAAGGAAGTTTGGGGGGGTATTTGTACTGGGGGAATTTGGCAAAACGAATAATGCTCATACATCTTGGGGGGAGGCGCAGTTCGGCATGCTCACTCTGGGCCCCAAATGGCCTTGACCTGGAACTGGCGATAGGGACAGGCTTGTGGCCCATATAAGGAGTGTAGTATAAAGGGCCAACCATGGGTCCCTCTATAGAGGCAGTTTAGGAACATAAACAGACAAGGACTCACTGCTCAAGGTGGTGTAATTGCCTGATGACTCACACAGGTGCATGCTCCGGCTCGCCTCCGTGAAAACCTGATAAAAGAAAAGGAATTGGCAGCACTCCAGGTTGAGTCAAAATCCAGATTTATTGACTGGACATCCAAATATGACAATCGTGACAAGGTACCTTGTCACGATTGTCATATTTGGATGTCCAGTCAATAAATCTGGAGTGCTGCCAATTCCTTTTCTTTTATCAAGTTCAGGAACATAGTCAGCCAAGAACAGAAAAAGTCAGGTTTTTTTTTTTCCAGGATCACCAGGTGAAATATATATATATATATATATATATATATATATATATATATATATATATATATATATATATATATATATATATATATATATATATATATATATATATATATATATATATATATATATATATTTTTTTTTTTTTTAAGAAGAATAATAATAATGCAGCTACTACACCAAGGACTGGTAAGTTGCATAATAACAGGTTTGCTTTTAGGTTTAGATAAATTTTAAATGCGGCAAAAAAGGGAGCAGAAAAAAGAAAAAAAAAAATTTAAAATTCAAAGAGTGTTTAAAACACAAGAGAACCTGTACCTTGCAGTGGGTGAATGTGTGCTCTTGTGATTACAAGATTCTTTAAAAAGGACAAGAACTGAATGGTACAAAGTCTTCAATACTATGAAAGGTGTCTGCACTATTAAACATTTGCCACATAAAATATTAAAATAGGTAAAAAAAAAAATCAAGTAAAGTTCCATTTACATCTGGTCAATAAGCTTGCATCCAGATCCACTTTTACAGATATAGCTGGAGGAATGACTATAAGCTCCAACAAGGAGACCCCTCCTAACCCTCTTGTATTAAAATTGTGTTGTACTGCCTCCTTCCATTATGTAAAGTGCTGCGCAAACTGTTTGCGTTCTATAAATCCTAAATAATAATAAAAAACGTCTGTTTACATTACTTCATGTCATTTTATTTTTGGAACACAACATTTTTTTCTTCTATAATTTTTTTGTTTCTTCTTTCATTAATTTAAACTTTATTGCTATTGTAAAGGAAGAAACCTTTACAGCCCCATATAAGTGATGGGGCAGATCTCCATCTACTTGGATCACTTATTTAAAAGCCCAGTCGATGGCTTTAAAAATCAAAACCAAGCTCACGGCTTGCTTTAACCCCTAGAATACCAGGACGTTTATAAACACACTTTGGTAGACAAGGGGTTAAACCCCACATCCCGGATCCGTCATCGTTTCCCGACATTGAAGCAGCATCATTCTAATGACGGTCACAGGGAGCAATGTGGCCACCTCATCGCCTTGGCATCGGCCATGACACCATGGCAATTATAAAGCTCTTGTGACCCTGAATTCCAGAACACACAGACACCTTGCTGGGTTAGGATGGCTCTGAGCCGCACGGCATGCTGGGAAATCCATTGCAGACAATGGCTTCCCTATTACAGATGACTCACGTTGGCTGCTATTAATACTTAGCAAATTGCACAGCACTAACGCACATTCCAAACATACCAAGTCAGTTTTCAAACAGTAGTGCGGCCAGTTGCACGCTGTTACATAAACCTCAAATGCAGGGTAGGGAAGGGATGATTTATAAGAAGCGTTCATAGATACAGGTAGTGCAATCTGATCTGGACAGGGGATCCATATTGTCTGCCGGTGTCATGTATCACATGACCGCGTCGGAGGTCCAGGAGTCTAAAAGGTAATCTGAATTGAGAGAACGAAGGCTGCCATGGTAGAATTTTCTGGGTTGGGCTTTAAAGTATTAAAGCTTTTTGAAACAGCCAAGCAATTAGCATTTTCAGAATGACCATTTCCTCATGGGCCCATTTACACAAATGCATTAATGTGCATGATATATCATTGCCCGTTACATGGGTTGTCACACCATGGTGCAGCATATTTAGACTGGCACCCCGATGCACAAAAAAAAAAAAAAAAAAAAAAACACATGCACCTACGTTGCAGCGTATTACAAAGCAACACACATTAGCGCACTTTAAACATGTATATGGACCCTTAAACACATATCTAAACTAGGGGTCGACCGATTATCGGCAAAGTCGATATATCGGGGGCCGATATGCACTTTCCCCGATGTATTGGAATCGGCCCCGGAGGTTACCGATATTTCGGAAAGTGCTGTACCGGAGTGATGCCTGCAGCTAGAGGCATCACCCCGGTACCGGCGTCCATAGCCGACGGTCGGCTGTCTTGTAATGACAACCGATGCGGCTGAGAAGCCACTCGGCTGTCATTACAAGGAGCAGGAGGGGATGTCCATCCCCCCCTCCCCCTGCCTTCTGCGGCTCGCCCAGGTCTCCCGTCCCACTGGGAGACCCGGGCAACCAGCCTGCACAGCCGCTGAAGAGAAGACCCCATCAAAGCCGCATTTGGCTCTTATCGGGTCTCCATGTAAAAACCCGGAAGTGATGATGTCATGACATCACTTCCAGGTACTGGCGCCAAATTTTAAAAAATGACAGCATTCAAAAACAGCCAAATTTGGGGTTTTGAATGCTTTTAAGTGCAGAGGAGGGGTTTGTGGTCTTCTAGACCCCCAAATCCCTCCACAACAGTACCTGTCAAAAAAATAAATACTTTTTAATGTACGAAAATATCGGCCAATAACGATATTCGATGACCAAAATATCAGTATCGGCAATAAAAAACGATATCGGTCGATCACTAATCTAAATCTAAAAAACAAAACCATTGCGTCTTATCGCCATTTACATGTGGTGGCTGCACTAGTTTGACTTTCTCAGGCTTCCTACCTTTTTCACCTGCCGATCCTGCCAGTAGCACAAGGTGAAGAGTGACAACGCTCAATGTACTGCATCTAAGAAGAAGCAGCACTGACACCCTAGACCGCTCTCCCGGTTTTACAAAACACCCCCTCTGCTCATCTCTAGAACATAGAAAAAGGGGGGGGGTGGTGTTTTGTAGCTCACAAAAGTATGATCAACAGGGGCCATTTCGGTTTTCACCTTGTGTTCTTGGGACAACTTTCTGGAATTTGCATGACTTTCCTGGAGACCCCCAACAAGAAATATCTTCTGCTAACCTCTTACCAGTCTATCCAAAAGTCAAATGTTTGGCTTTTTACACTTTAAAGTCCCCACTAACCCATATACATACTTTTCTATACGGCAGTGACAATCACATCAAAGACACAAATGGATTCTATAGAGTCAGAGCCATAATCCAGAGAGATTCAGGGGTTCTAAAGGACACGATGTGGCATGCTAAGTAACTGTACCACATCAAACACACAAGTCAGCGGCTTCCTTTTAAAAGTCTTATAGGTCTACACAGTGCAATAGAATCAAGGATATTAGTTTACAACAACAAGCTGAATTAGGTGACGGTGTTCAGTTTAGAGGCAAGTCATTATAATACTCAATCGGGGAGATCTACTGCCTACGGCAGCCTTTCTCCACCGACTTACCTCCATAGGTAGCTAGGGGTTCCTTGAGCAATGAGTAATTTCCGTCTCCCAGAGAAGTAACCACTAACAGCAATTATCATTTTAACTGTTAGAAGGGGGGAGGGGCATTTGGCCCTTCGGACACCAGTGTGAGAGGCAGGGCTGGGACAAGGGGGATGAGGGCGCCGCAAGTCCCTTCTATTTTAAAGGCTGACAGCGGCAACACTATTTATGTCAACCCAGCACTGGAAGAAGCAAGGAGAGGAGGAGAGAATGTCGAGAGGAGGTGCAGGCTGTTCTCTCTCTCTCTCTCTTTCCCTCCTCCTTCACATAAGTTCGAGATAAGATCTTGTCACAGCACTGGTAACAGGCATTCTTTCCATTTACCACCACGCGAACGTACCATGAGCTGTAGCTAAAGAAATTACTGGCAGGGGTTCCCTGAGACCTGAAAGTTACGTTAAAGGGTTCTGCCACGTTAAGAAGGCTGAGAAAGGCTGGCCTGAGTATTAAAAGATTTTTTATTGTAGACAACTGTAGGGAAAGCTCTGCACTTTCCCTGCTCTGGGTCTATGATGCCAACTTTCAACTCCCGAAATGCTCATTGCAACTAATAGATTTACTGTGTACTGTATAAGGAGTATTGAAGAGGGTTTCAAAAGAATATGCTCTACACATGCCCTCCCCTCCATTGCTGACTGGCTGGTGCAAATAATTGGCTACCACAGTCTGACATTGCTTTTGTCATCTTCTGCCAACCAAATCTATGGACTTGTGAAGCCAGGCTATGTACAGACTGGAGCTCATATTGGAAATCCAGCAATTCTAGAGCCACATTGCTAATAACCTGGTAGCTTAGGAACTTTGACGCCCCAACAGAACAGCTGAAGTGGCTTTCCACCTTCCCTCAAAAATAAAAGCTTCCAGGTGAGAAATATGTAGTCTACCACTGCTGAATGCCATCTGAAATGCGAATTGCCCAAGTTACTATTGTGCTGATCATCTGGTCTAGATACTCAAGTTACCAACTCAAAACAAACCTATAGCCAGTTGAGTCCAAAGTCTTCATCAACCTACATTTGTCCAAAGCCAGAAGAAATGGCATGATATCCAGACAACTAGTATTTGTAGGAGGACAACACAGAGACCTGGTATTTTTCCCATAACAGGTTTACTGTAACCTTCTCTAACATCTGATCTGTGCTACAGTTTAGTGGACATATTGAGTGCAAAAAAAAAAAAAAAAACACAATATGGTAGCCAATGGCAGTTTAAATGACCGGTCCCAAAAAGAAGAGGTCCTCCGTACATTGTCTAACTGCTAAAAAGTTGCCAGTTAATAGTGGTTGTACAAACACACACTACTTTCGTATAGCATGTCTTGCATCACCAACACTGGTGGTCCAAGCGCAAAGGGTTTCATAGCTGGCTTCTTAGGGGGGGGGGGGGGGGGGGGGGGACAACTTTTGCCGGGTTTTTAGAATTCACAAAGAATATTATCATTGTGCTAAAAAAATATGATGTAGCTTCATAAACCGAAGATAAAAGGGTCTACCCAATATTAATACATTTAGAACAGTAGATGTTCCTTCCATACCTTGACATGATAATGTCCATCTAGCAGAATATTGGCTGGCTTCAAGTCCAGGTGGAGCAATGGTGGGTTCATGCAATGGAGAAAGTTCATTCCCACTGCCGTCTCATGGATGATCCTGAACCGCAAGTCCCACGGCAAACGCTCAGAGGCCAATAGCTTTTCCAAGGAACCAGTCTCCATATACTCCATGACCAAACCAACAGGTTCACTGCAGATCCCATAAACAGGCAAGATGCAACGAAACTTGGCCATCTCCATCTTTTTGGCTTCTTCAACCAGCTCAATACGCTCCCTGAAAGAAAATGGGAAGATATTAGTCCTGATAATTGTAATGGATATCTTAAACCTAGCAACTAAGAAACAAAGTTAGATGCCATTATTTTTGGTTCAAAGATAGAACCTTCTCCCCCACCCACATCTCAATGTGGTTCGGACTCCAAAATTCTAGGTTCACTCTACATTAGGGAGAAGTTATTTGGGCTACCCAAATATGGCTCTCTACTAGCTGCAGATATTAGGCAGAAGTGGAAATTCTGGGCAGAATAATTACACTTTAGAGTAGAGTTGAGATTTGATGTAATGTTAGTTGTAACATTCAACTGAGGCTCAAATTATTGCTAATGAAAGAAGGTAGGTATTTCATCTTAAGCAGCAAACTTTCGAAACAAAGGGCATGTTTCCTGCCCTTCAGACTTTAGGGGTGTCAGACTGTGGCTATTGGGAGTTGAAATTGTCCTGGTGTCAGTGGGAGTAAACAGTGCCTCTTTGGCATTAAGGGGGGAATAGTTGCCCATTGTTTGGGTCAGTGGGAGGAATAGTGCCCCAAGGGCCAGATAAAGGCATGCAGAAGGTCCACATGCATCCCTCCGGGCTACAGATTGGAGACCACTGATCTAAAGCATCCAATCTGATTTTAGATGTGCTTTGCATCAAGTTAGAAGACAAAAGCTATTGGTTGATGGGTTTACTATGGGACCCTGTTAGAGATATTTGGCCCACTTCCCATCTCGTTGACCACACAGGAAGTGAGGGATAAGCTTTCCAAAAGATACTAAATTAACTTGATGATTTTCTACAAAAAGAAAAAAAAAAAAAAAAAAAAAAAAGGAGAAGGGTTCATTAGAGTTTTGCTTTAGTTCTATACAACATGCCCTAAAGCCCCGTACACACGATAAGAAAATCTGTAGGGAAAATTCGTCCGACGACCGATCTGCTGATTTTCGGATTGTTAGTATGGTGCTTTCGACAGCCAACTCCGACTTTTCGGTTGACAAAATCCTGATGTGCAGGCTATAAAATTGTCGTCCGTAATACAACGTCCGATTTTCGTCTCATTAGTACAGATTTTGATGGAAAAAAAATATCTTAAGAGCAAGACTAGGCATGCTCAGAGACGGAAGAACACATACAAAGCAATCCAACACATGACATCACTTCTGAAGTAGAATTCTGTCGTACGGGAAAATTCGTATGAAAAAAACCTCTTCACTTTCCACATCAGACTAGCACGCCACAAAAAACGGACGACAGATCGTTCGATAAAATGATCGTGTGTACGGGGCTTAAGAGAAAAGAAGAGAGTTTTTATTCTGCTGGGCACAGACACAGAAGCTGATTTTCATACATAAGGCTCCTTGTTCCTGTGTGGAATGCATATGATTTCTGAGAATATTTTTTCAGAATGGTAGAACTTGTTGAACCACCTTCATCGCAGAAGACATAAGAAAAATGACAGGTTGGTGCCAAAGAGCTGTGAGGTGTTCATTACCAACACTCATCTGTCACAAATGTCCTCAGTTTATTCACTAGAACAGGTTGCTACATCAACAAAAGAAAAACCATGTTAAAAATAGAATTTTACACCCAAAAAATATCCTGTAAGAGATAACATTGTACTTTCCAGGTCGTAGTTGCCCATTTTCCCCGATTTCCAAGAATAGGCCGGTTTGAGGACTTTTCCACTGGAAAGGTCTCATGGATTTACTAATTAAAAAAAAAAAACAAAAAAAAAAAAAAAAACAACCACACATCCTTTCAACTCTAAAGCCTTAACTGGATGATCAGTTTTTGGATATTTGCCTTAAGTTAATGTCC
Organism: Pelophylax lessonae; assembly: GCF_965119305.1. Taxonomy (NCBI): domain Eukaryota; kingdom Metazoa; phylum Chordata; class Amphibia; order Anura; family Ranidae; genus Pelophylax; species Pelophylax lessonae. The sequence goes on along the minus strand of NC_138769.1, from coordinate 44,930,922 downwards.
CGGTGACCACACAGGAAGCAGGGAGAAATCCCCCAAAGGGAACATAGCAGTAAAAAAGCCTAACAGACATTGTGCCTTTCTAGGTTTTACCCAAAGCCCAAAAATGTTTTGTAACGTGTATGTAAATCCCAACAATGACCTTGGTCATGCGATATTGGTCTGTTAAATATAGCATTGAAATAATTTAGACATGGTTTGATGAATGTAAATACATGCGGATCCTGCACAACATCTGGTAAGCCGATAATGGTTTAGCAAAGGCAGACAGCAAAAGTAATTATACCGTAGTTCTATACGGTTATCCATCAGATTGTTCCCAAATATTCATGGTTTACAACTTCAACCTATGCTATGGAGAAGGAAAGGTGGAAGTGTTCTGTAGTCCTGTCCTAGGGCGACAATGCTGCTCCTCCATGGATACAATACATTGAGCGACCCTCGGACATAAAGAGTTTTTTTTTTTTTGCAAGATCACCAGATGAAAATAAAAAAAGAAAAAAAAAAAAGTTGCCACCACATCCAAGGAGCGGTAAGCTGGAATTTAGATAGAAGGCCATCCAAAAGATTTCCAGGTGTGTTCAAATACAATAGACCATCGGCATTAATATGAATACAAGTAGCTACCCTTGGTTACCTCTTTTTTTTTTAGTCTGTATTGTCCTTATATAGCCTTGCCACAAAGGACTCCTAGTGAGCTCCTAACAATTACTTCTTCATTCAGTGGCTCAAGTATCTTCAGTTCAGCAAAACAATGGGAAAGCCATAGCTTTACCAGGTGCCCATGCAAAGTAAAGGCAGACAGGCCGATATCCTGTCGTAAGCAAGACACCTATAATTTTGCAACGAATCAGCAATATCCTACAGACTCGACCAATAGTAAGCAACAGCAAGGCTTGACAAGGCAGAAAGTTGAAAACATTTTGCCTATATACGAGGGACTGAGTCAATGGCCTTTGGGTTTGCGTCAATAGTTTGAGATGCTTTTGAAATCATTAAAATTGACAATCACATTTTATCTTCATCCCTCCTTCAAGAGGGCTTTATATTCCCATAGACTTGTTTGGGGATGCAAAAACCATCTGACCCAAAAGTCCATCAGCACAGGATCTTATTCTGATACCAACTTCCATTCTGTAACGTTAGATTTTGCAGCAAGAGTATGTGTTGGATTCAGCAGTGCCAAATTGCATTTGTAGAGCAGTGGTCTCTAAACTGTGCCCCTTGGGGCACTATTCCAGTTACAGATAACAAAGCCAACAACAGGGCGCTAGTCTGGCCACCGACGCCAACAACAGGACGCTAGTCCCGCCACCAACAACCGGGCGCTAGTCCCGCCAACCGGGCGCTAGTCCCGCCACCGACAACCGGGCGCTAGTCCCGCCACCGACAACCAGGCGCTAGTCCCGCCACCGACGCCAACAACCAGGCGCTAGTCCAGCCACTGACCACTAGGTAGTCCCGCGACTCCCACCACTGACACCAACAGGGCACTATTCCGCCCACTAAAACCCAATGATGGGGCATGGTTTACTCCCAATGATACTGAGTCTTTCAACTTCCACTGGTCACAGTCCGGCCCCCCTAAAGTCTAAAGGACAGTATAACTAGACCTTAGTTTGGAGACCCCTGTTGTAGAGCTTCTCAAGCTCAACATGAATAGTGATTTCAGTTTCTAAAAAGTCATGCTGGGCCCTGGCACCCTATTATAAAAATTGGCCAATATTGAAATCCTAGGAGGTAGAAGAAAGCAGGGCAAAGCATAAACTTCAGACATTGGAAGTTGCCATTTGCATACGTGGGCTCCCGAAGAGCTGTAAAAAGTATGTGGCATTGCTTTTTAGGTACTCACATTACATGGACTACATACAGGCAGAACATACAAAAATGTAATAACAGCTTCCTTTTAAATCCATAGATATTAGAAAAAGCTTTGAAATACTTGTCTTGCAAAAAGAAGTCTCAAGGCTTGCATTGCATCCAGTCACAAGACCAAATGCGTAGGCCTTGGCTACATGTTCTGAACTGAAGGAGCTTGGAGGGCTGAAGTCCAGGCACGGAAGTAGGGAGTCAATACCAAGGTTTTTGTCACATGGCTGGCAACCATGGCAGTCTAAAGAAGGACTTTCCTGAAAAAGTTAATTTAAAGCCTCTCCTTAACATAAAAGAATAGGTTCCAAGGACATTTTAGAATAGAACCCCCCCCCAAAAAAAAAACCCACTAACAATATGAAAAATGTTTGTTTCATGGAATGATCAGATCGACTGCTTGTATGCTCAGAATAAATCTGTCACGGCATGTTCAGTATACTAATCAAGGAAATAAAGATAGAGAGAGACACTATATAAAAGCACACACACAGCGAACAGAAACAAAACCCAACAGTACAACTGAAAAAAGTTGGCTTTAGGGGTGCAGTTGGTCGAAACTAAAATGCCATTGACTTTTCCCAAACACATTCTAAGTGCATTTCTTCAAAAAGATAGCCTAATAAGAATACCAACAATAACATTAGAGCAGGACAGTTAGCTAAACTTGATTAATAATCCCCCAACCATCGCCCCATGAATAGACAGCGATCATACAGCATTCACTAGTCACAGGGTAAACCCATCTCCATTTCAATAACTCAATTTCCATACACCTTGTCTTGTAAAGAGGCTCTAGCTCAGACATTGCATGTCAACATCAGCTTTGAGAAACTTGCTGGGTGGGTCCAGGGGACAAATAACCCCTCCTCCCCCGCTCAAAGCCATATGCATCATCCATGCAAAAGTACAGACAAGTCTGGGCAATGGAAGAGACATTTAAAACCAGAAGATCTGTAACATTAGGCAGCCAGCTGTATATTGTTTGTGTTAAAATTCCTTCCATAGATTACAAACTAATGTCCATACCACAGTTATTGTGCCTATAGACATTAGATACAATTTGCCCATTGTAGATTTTGGGGAACCACTGTGTCTGTAGGCCACTTCTATGACACTTGGGTGGAAAGTCGCTGTATTGGATTATTTCTTGTCTCATATACAGTACACCGTGTATGCCCATGGGTTTTAAATTTGGCCAATTAAATATATTGCCTTGTCAATAGGAACTTTTGCACTTTGGTTGGAAGCCAATCCATTCATGTGAATGTAAAATGAAGCACCTGATATAAAAGCAAAAGGTCTAAGACCTTAAGGATTCAGATTTGCATGCAGTCACTCTCACCAAGTACCCAATAAGGTTTTAATGCTGCATACTGGGGGGGGGGGGGGGGGGGCAGGCAGCTTAAGCTGAACAATTCTTTTGCTTTCATGGTTAAAGCAACAGAAGTAGAATGTTAGGACAACAAAACCCTCACAACTGTTGGTCAATTAGTTACTTTTGTTAGGCCCCTTTTACACATGCTGTCCGTTTGTCCGTTTTTCATCCATCCGTTGACGGATGAAAAAACGGACATCAATGTATCTCTATGTAAAAATGGATGACAACGGATGATCATCAGTTAACATCCGTTTTTATCCGCTTCCTTCAATGTCCGTTTTTTTGAACGTATGAATGCCCTATTTTTCATCCGTCAAAAAAACGGATCGGACGAAAAACAGATGACAATGGATGAAAAACGGACGACAATGGATGAAAAACGGACGACAACGGATGAAACATGGATGAAAACTGATACATTTTGACGTGACTGAACTGATGAACTGAACGGACCGTATGTGTGAAAGGGGCCTAAATTGAGAACTATTCATTGGCAGATATCATCCCATCTGTTAAGAATAGGATTTTAAGAATGGGGGGGGGGGGGGGTATTTTAGCAGCAGAATAAGGATTTCATCTTTCACAATGTATCAGTCTTCATCTCACTGACTTTCATGTGAGATACACAAGAGGAGAATTTATTTATGACAAAGTGCCCATGGTTGAACAATGGCCCAATTTAATATAATTAGCAGAAATAGCAGTAATGAATCTCTTCCCTAGACTTACATTGTGGCAGGAACTTGAACTTCACAATTGTGCATTCAGGAAATTGGTGGGCAAATTTTCTTTTCTTTATAATTGATCTATTCAAGATCTCTCTACACTCCCTAGCAGCACTACACACATGTTCCACCTCATTCTAGAGCATTGTAAGACAGAGAATCGTGCTATACAACATAGATATCACTTTGCACACATCAGGAAATCTTAGGAGGAAGAAAGACAAAATACGACAGCCTTGATTGCAGAATATACAAATACATAGACATGCTGATGACAGATCTCTGCCGACGTGCAGCAACTACTGTACACAAAGGCTTCCTCTAAATACATGAACCTTTTTGCCTAAACAATAAATCTAAACAATCAGGAGAGCCTTTAAGTCTATGTTGCCCATTGCAATCCCATTCTTCCCTAAAGGCTGCCATATAGGGCTTGAATTTTTGGACAATTTATACTAAATTGGCTGAAATTAGTCACAGGTGTCCTTGTTGACACCACCCAGCTGGAAAAGGTTGACTGAACAATCGCCTTTTGTTGAAGGAACAGGGTGGAAAATTATGCCTCGTACACACGCAACGATTGTTGGCCGTGAATTTTCGGCCAACGTCCGATCAGCCGATTGTCGGCTTGTTAGTATGATGCTTCCAACAACCGACTGCGACTTTTCGGCCGAACAAAATCTGGCCTGCATGTTATAAAATTTTTGTTGGCCGTCAACAGAACGGCCGATTTTCATGCAGTCAGTACAGATTTCGGCAGACAAAAATCTGATGAGCAAGACTGGGCATGCTCAGAGAAGAAAAAAAACACATGGAAAGTAAACCAGCACATGACATCACTTCTGAAGTAGATTTTTGTTGGCCGAGAAAATTCGTGTGCAGTCTAGAGCACATTTCAACCAACACAACAACACTGGACAAAAGACGGCCGATCGGTCAGCCGATAACCGTTGCGTGTGTACGAGGCTTTAGCTACCTAAGAGGGCTTGTATCCAATCAGATGCAGTCACTGTTGGGGTACTCTGGCAGCCATTGGAGCGGGCACAGGAGATTACCTACAAAAAATGGTCACTTCCCCCACCTATAACTGGTCTTAACAGCAAGGAGCACTGGAAGGGCAAACGCATGTCAAAAAAGCCAAGGAGTTTCGTGTCACAACTTACCAACCAGCCAGCGACTAACCGAATTGACCTAACAGTATGCGTTAAAAACAGGGGTTTGGTTGCACACATTTGCAAATACATGCGTAAGCTGCACGCCCCGGCAAGGCACCCTGATATCTGCAGACAATAACTCTACCTTTAAAGAGTATCCACAGTGAGAGCACATGTATTCTGGTTGGCAAATTGTGACTGGAAACTCCTTGGCTTTTTTGACAGGAGATTCCTTTATCCATTGCATTAGCGTGGATGGAGGAATCTGTTCAATATCTTCAGCCTGCATGCCCTATAAATTGCATGGCCAGCTGAACCCTAATGTTTGAAGATTTGGATCAAGTGTCTGATAAAACATTTAAAAGACCTTATAAATTTATTGTAAGCTTTATATAAAAGTAGGGAAGATATTTAGGTCTGGTCATACCACAAAATAAAAGTGGCCTTATGGGAAATGTCAAACCACTCTTCCCCCCCAGGATTCAGATTTACGTCCCCGATAGTGGACATTCTGCCAGTGCGGTTTATTAACCTCAGCAGATCACCAACCGATCCTACCTGTTGGCAAATGTTGCTCTGCAGAACCTGGCGTGACAGTCACAGAGACTTTAGTCCTCTGCAAGCACGACATAATAAAAAGTAGTGTAAAAAAATATTAACATGAAAGGCTTTTCAGGGAATTCGGCAATGCCCAAGGCCATTCACAAATCTGAAAATGACTTAATTAGCAGTATTTTTACCCTTACAAGCCAGGGCTCATATTCCCCTGTGTAATTATGTTCTTACAAACATAAAGAGCGTTTTGGTTTGTAAAACAAGACAGTGGATTTTGCACACTGCGTAGGTACAATGTAGACATCAGCAGACACAAAGGTCTGATTTGTGAAAGATAGACCGGTATAGAGTTTAGGAGGAATATACTGTATTCTATTGTGCAAATATAGATCATATCATTTACATACATTTCTATTAGAGTCACTAAAAGGCAAAAAAAACTCCCCCCTAATTTTGGATATAATAAGGGAGGGTTATAACCCCTGTCAGTTGTTTTGCCATCTATGCCCCATTGGGGAGAGTTCCCTTCACTTCCTGGACTGTAGCCAAAAACAGGAAGTAAGAGGAAACCTTTCCCAAAGTGAGGGCATCCCAGGGTCACCAGAACTAGTGTCCCCATTGGAAGATTTTCCCCTCTACTACTTTTCTGAATGTGGGATTTTCGATCACTTTCAACGATAAATCCATGAACAGGACAAAGAGGGTGAATCTCGGAGGCAGAGAGAGCAATAAAAACCTGACAGGGGTTCCTATTCCTCTACACAATTAAAAAATACAAACACCACACGTTTTTGCCTTTATTGACCTACATTCTGGAGAAACAGGTAAAAGGTGTCTTAGGGTTTTTAAGAGAGGAGACATTTAACCCCTCAACAGCCTTTCCTACCAGCTTAAGCAGTGGCGGGTGGTGCTCAAAAATTTTAGGGGGGCGCAAACAGAAAAATGTAATAGGCATTGCTTTGCGGCAAAAAACGCTGTAAAAAAATTGCGTGACTTTGAGGTCGCAAAAGTGTGAAAGGGGCCTTCAGTAATCAAGGTAAAGTGTGCCCCCTTTCAATGCAGAGAGACCAGCGTACATGCCCCCTTAGAATGTAGTGACCAGCACACGTCCCCTTAGAATGTAGTGACCAGCACACGTGTCTCCTTTCAATGCAGAGACCAGCGTGCGTGACCCCTTCAATGCCCCCCCCCTCCCCCGAGACCAGTGCACTTACCTGGAGCAGCTGCGGCGGCACCTTCTCTTCAGTGTCCCGGCGGCGGCTTCAATCCCGATTCCCCCGGCGTCTCCACGAGTCCTCCCGCTCCCGCCTCCTCCGCGGCCAATGGCATTTGGTTTGCCTTGCGGCCAATCAGGAAGCGCGTATCGGACGGGCTCCCTGATTGGGCAGGTGGAGGATCCGTGTGACAATAGCGAATTTTCTTTCGCTATTGTCACACAATGGGTGGGCTTGGGACGCACTGCTCTGCGCCCCGGGTCCACCCTTTGCATCGCCCTATTAGAGCCTCTGGCTCTAATCAGGTGATGGAAAAAAAATTAAAAAACCCATTGAGCTCCATGCGTCCGGTGCCCCTGCATGCAGATTAGGGGGCCGGAGGGCGCCCTTGCGCCCCAAACGCACCGGCCGCCTCTGAGCTTAAGATCACGAACAGAGACCAGGAGCTGCCAGTAACAGCATGGTCACTGTGTTGGAAGCTTGCAGAAACCTCAGCCTCCATGAACACACAAGTAAAGCATGTCAGCATGAGGCCCACCCTACTGGCTGCTGCTGTCAGGCAAGAGGTAAATGGAAGATAAAATAGTAAACATGTTTTCTGATTATGGCTGCAGCCTACAAAATGAGTATTGGGTGATGGGTACACCCATGTAGGGCAAAAACGGGAATTGTTTAAGGCCGCCCAATTCAGAAACACTCTCCTTTCCTTAGCTGCTCCACCAGTTACCAGCACTGAAGGGAACGATTCAGGTATAGGAATATTTGACTCAATCCTCTCCCAAGTGATATTGCTTGAGATACCCAATCCCACTCCAGATGGGATTAGACAACAGCAATACTGTGCACCAAAATGCAAAATAATATTCTTCCTTTAATACAATAGCCAGCGGAAACACATTTTTATTCCAACATGTTTTGTGCTGGGCACAGCAAATTTCCCAAAGAAAGCTCTTTAACAAAGTGCTGTGCCTAGGGTAAAAGGTGTCAGTAGAACTTGTTCCTCAGAGCTGCAGTATTTGAATAGAGGAATCTCAAAATCTCCAAATTGGGAGCCAACAGGTTTTATTTATCTTTAGGAGCCAGCTTTATTATTAACAACTAGAGAAAACCTCAAAGGTTATGAAGTTTAGCATTGGCTGGCTACATGGCTTCTGAGATTTGGCCAGCCCCGCATTAAACAGCTTTTCCACTTCCAATAGAAAGCAGAAATCCTGGTGGGTAAGAACCCCTAGCCAGAACAGGCAGCCATTTAAACAGCGCCACTAAGCCTCTCCAATGCAACCACCTTTTCTATCTACTCCACTTTCTCTTGTGGAAATCCACCAGATTCAAATGGCTTTCTAAAGCAGGATACACACTATACAATTTTCTTTAGATTTACCACAACCATATAATATGAGGTCAAACCTAGACACTTTCAATTTGTCTGCAATCAAGGAGGCCCTTGCACTTCATGGTTGACGGTAAATCTAAACAAAATCGAACAAAAAGTAGTATAGTTTGTATCCAGCTTAAAGCGGAGCTCCGGCCTCAAATACCTTTTTTAACTAAAAATTCCCCTATAATACTAATCCATCGCCCTTTACAGAACGGCTATTCTCATACTTACAAGGTGTACGGTATTGGATTTTAGTCAAAATCGTACTTTTAAAAATGCTGTCTGGGCGCGGCCATCTTAGATGTGGGCATCTGCTGTGTCCTTCCTGATTCCAAGGAGTATTCCGGGAGTTCTTCTTGATTCTAGCCTCCTGGGAGTGATGGACAAACAACTCTCAGGATGCAATGCAAAGGCGGAAGTGATGTCGGTGGCCGTGGCCACAGAGAGGGGAGAAGGAGAAAGTACAATCAAAAATGCCCTGAAAATAAGGTAAGGGACCCCCAAAGAAAATTGTAAATGCCCAATTGTTGATCAGCATAGCGAGCACGCCAAGAATCACTAAAGTTGCAAAATAGGCCGGAACTCCGCTTTAAGCTTGGAATTTTTGTGCAAAAGCAATCCAATGAGCAACAAGCAGAAGACTGAGCTGAGCAGGGGCCTGATACCAACCGCAAAGTCAGTATTCATTCCAAGCAGGTCAGCCCCACCAATCATCAACAGGACTTAAAGATCTTCGATTTGAAACCAAAAAGCATCTTAACAATTCAGCTCACATGGTTGCCAACACTTTGAGTGTTGGTAAGTCAACATTACGGGAGTTCATGACACGGCCTATATTGGTAATCTGTGACACCTGTGATGGTTCACACAGGATTAGCACATGACCCATCACTGCAGCATGTCAAATCCTAAGGCATTAAAATAACCAACTTCTGACCTTGATGATACCTAAATGATTATGTTATTCGGTCATCGAGGACAATTTTGGATCCAAGAAGGCCTACGTCATGCTTTCATAAAAGTAAACTGAGCTCAATGAAAACCAATATTTTAGCCATATCTTATCTCAGCTTTGAACACCTTGAAAATGAGTGCAGAAGGAAGAATTTCCCAAAACACAACAGCCAACAACAGCAATGAACGAGCCATTGGAATAAAAGGGAGAGATATTGTAAACAGTGCAGACGGAATTTCTAACTGATAATAGTGCACACTGAGGGGCGATTTATCAAAACCGATGCACACGGAATCTGTTCGAGCTATGCATAGTAACCAATCAGCTTCCAATTTCAGCTTGTTCAACTAAGCTTTGACAATAAAACCTGGAAGCTGATTGGTTACTATGTAGAGCTGCACCAGATTCTGTTTGCACCAGTTTTAGTAAAGCTCCCCCACTGTGTTTTGCAAACAAAAGCATTAAAAATCAAGTTAACAGAGACTTGTGTCCTTCTAAAAAGGTTTTCGTCACAATCGGACACAAAAATGACAGGTAATGGGTCATTGTGCACAGGGTGCATGGTTAATGATACACCAGCTGCCCTCATTAAAGTGTGTTTATTCATTCTAATGTAGAAAATGTTACATTTATAACCTCAGAGAACCCACCTATTGCCCTGAAAACTTACAAAGTTTGGTCTGTGTCAGGGCAAAGAAAATGAAACCGCTCCTCCATATGCAGCATGCATATCCACCCATTATCATCTACCCGCATACATGCAGCCTCTCGGTGGATTGGCTATAATGCCAAGAGGTCGCATATATGCGGCACAGTCTAAACACAAAACTGTACTGAGAGGGCGTGCCCTGTGTGTTCCCACCGCAGTCACCCATGGGGGGAACGTGGGTGGGTTGCTTCTGATGCAAACTTGTGATCAGGAGCTTTCAAATCATGCAGCCACTGTTACAGCCAATAACTTGACCCTAATGCCTTGAAGTTCTGGCAGGTAGGGGTTAAAGACCCTGAAAGTACAGAAAAATACCAGTAGATCTGCCAAAAACGCACTGGTCTTCTAAGCCAGTGGTCCTCAACTCTGGTCCTCGAGGCCCACTAACAGGCCAGGTTTGCAAGATAACTAAATTACATCACAGGTGATCTCATTTGCTGCTCAGTGATTGCAGTATTCTAGTCTGCATCTCCCCAAGGTAATACTAAAATCTGGCCTGTTAGTGGGCCCCGAGGACCGGAGTTGAGGACCACTGTTCTAACACACAGCATGTTTGTTGACTGATTGGTGTCAGCCCTTCCCAGTCACCTTTTGCTAAACTACTTAAACCTCCCTCCTACCTTATGCCCCATACACACGTGCAGATTATCTGAAGACTTTTGTCTGCAGACTTACCAAAAACCATATAATATGAGGTCAAACCTAAACACTTTCAATTTGTATGCAATCCGGCAGGCCCTTGCACTACATAGAAAAGGTAAGTCTGCAGACAAAAGTCTGCAGATAATCTGCACGTGTGTATGGGGCATTACTCTTCACAACACACACTGGAGGCCTAGATACACTTCCATGTTTGGCAATGTGTGTTCCATGCATTGCCGTGCCATTCGTTTTGAATTAATGGCAACAGACCTGTAGTGAAGCGAGCCTCAACGCAACAAGCATAGGTGTGCTCAGCCTATTGCATTAGGGTGTGCACTCCAAATCTCAAACATACATGTAGCCTCGGTTAGGAAGTGCTCTGTGCTGAACGGCTTCCTGTTTATTCACAACACAGTTTACTATGCTTCAGTTATGAATCAACACAGTGAATGATAGGCACCGATCACTCTTGTGTTCATTCAGAAAAGGGAGCGGCCTGTAAATGACATATTGGCCCCTTCCCCTGCTCTCCATCCTGAAACATCCCCCTTTGTGCATGCAGCAGCAGCGGAGAGGAGGGAAGCCAGCAGCTCTGTGGGGGTCAGGGCCCAGGCAGCAGGGGGAACCTGCACCGTACAGGGCGATTAGGGTGTGCCCAGGCACACCCTGTGTGCATGCTTATGGCAACAAGTGTGTTGAGGTGAACTGAAAAAAAGGGCCAAATCCCATTATCGGCTCATCTACATGTGTTGAAAGCCCATTCTGCCTGCACAGCCGTGTCATTCATTTGCAGAGATCTGTGAATGAACTACAAGTCACATCTTCTACAGCGGCCGATGGATTTGTAGTTCTCAATAGAACACAGGTGGGGTAATTACCGCATTTCCTAATCTATTGCCACTTCCTCCAGCTCTCCAACTAAGGCAGGCCATAGATGTGATTTTCTTTTCTGCAACCACGGGTTGCAGGAAAGAAAATTGCTTGATTCCCCCATCAACAGTCAGTGTCAGGCCCCTTTCACACAGGAGGACCGTTCAGATCCGCCTGTCCGTTTTTTTGGCGGATCTGAACGGTCCCCCCATGCATCTCTATGGGGCATCGGATGCCAGCGGAGACATGTCCACTGACATCTGACCCGACAAATCTGGACAGATGGAAACCCTATTTTCCATCTGTCCAGCGGATCGGATGAGAACGGACCGGACCGACGGTCTGTTCCCATCCAATTCCCCCATAGAGATATATGGGGAACTAATTAAATAATTCACAAATCGCGCTGAAGTCGCGGTAAAGTTCCCCAACATGGGGCGACTTATGGTCGCGGCAGTGTGAATGCGGTCTTAGGCTGAATGTGTCTTCTACAACTGGCTGCTTCAATTAACAGGCTGGACAGGCAGCCAATCATACAAGAGTAAAAAAAAAAAAAAAAAAAAAAAAAAAAAAAAAATCGGTGGAAAGGCTGCTAAACGCAAATTAACGTCAATGCAAAACGCTTCTAAAAGCGCGTTTTTCCAGCTGCTTTTTCCTGGTGTCAGAACTGGCTTTGCAGCTCGCTTTTTTCAAAGCTAGATCTATAACCTCTTTGTCCCGGGATCTATATGGGACATTTTTTGGCTTATACAGTATATGACCAAAGGGGAGCAAATAGAAGTTCACTGTCTGGCCTCGTTCACACCTATGCTGTTTGCTTTTGATCCATTTCTGCAGTGCTTTTTGAGTTTTTAAAGCGCTTTGCATTTTTTTTTTGGGGGGACCAATTTGTTGTTGGGTAGATTAAAAACACAAATCGTGGCATGACCTGCTCTTCCACTTAAGTCTATTGAACCAAAAATACACAATTTTGGCCCTGACCCTTTCCAAAAACGTAGTGGCTGAAAAAAAAAAAAAAAAAAAGCAAAGATGTGAACATGTCCCATTGGAAACCGGGTTACATGGACTGTAGTGTGCTTCTGCAAAAGGCACTAAATAAAAATAAAAACAACAAACACACACACAAACATGCATAGGTGTGAACCAGGCCTTCAGGTTTACACACTAAAGGCCCGTACACACATAGCGATTGTCGGCCGTAAATATTCGGCCACCGTCCGATTGTCGGCTTGTTAGTATGATGCTTCCGACAACCGACTGCGACTTTTCGGGCCGAACAGAATCTGGTGTGCATGCTATAAAATTTTTGTTGGCCAACACCAGAACGGCCGATTGTTCGCCAGTCAGTACAGATTTCGGCCGACAAACTGAACATGAGCAAGACTGGGCATGCTCAGAGAAGAAAAAACACAGGGAAAGTTAACCATCACATGACATCACTTCTGCAGTCGGCTGTTGTTGGCCGAAAAAATTCGTGTGCAGTCTTTAGCACTTTTCAACCGACAGGACAGCACCGGACAAAAGACGGCCGATCGTTCGGCTGATAATCGTTGCGTGTGTACGAGGCATAACTCACTTCTCAGTGACATGACTGCAAAGTAAAATAAGTCCTAGTAACCAATTTAAAGTCAGACTGATGCAAGGTGAAAAAAAAAAAAAAAAAGAGAAGGTGTCTGCTATGGGTGATGGATTTTTAAAATTAATTAGTTTATAAATAAAATAGATCAACACAAAAAGAATAAAAAAAAATCCATGAAGTTATGTTACAAATAACAGGGTTACATACTTGCTATAACTTTTACACATACATATATATATATATAATGTATATGTGTGTATATATATATAATCATAGATCCTCGAAGTGTGTCTACTACTCCCAGCAATGCAACATAGACACAGAATAGTGCACCGGCTCTATACACTGCAAACAACATTGTTTTTACTTTTATGCACATAATGCACTTACCAAAAAAAAAAAAAAAACACCCCCCCTTAAAAAGTGCCAGTGTGACATTCAGATTTTACAGACACTGTCCTTGCTCATTGGACATTGAATTTATTGCAAATGCAAAACACTTCCTGCAACTCTCCCATTTCCTACTTACTAAGAAGTGTCAATCTACTACCCTTACCTTTGCCAATCTTGCAGAGCCATTGCTCCCCCAGGCAAAAAAAAAAAAAAAAACCCCTTCAACACAAACAAACATTTTATTGAATGCACTCATTGCTACCAAGTGTTTATCTTACATAGTAAATCCTAATTTGTTTTGTAATGTGCATATTGAAAACTCAGGTCAGTTGTATCCTCCCCAAGCACCAATCTACCTCTAGGCCAAAAAAAAAAAAAAAAATGCAGCAGTCTTAGTTTAGTAAACAGCAAATAATCTCAGTATACGTATTGCAAAATTTAATACACATATTGTAACCTTCCAACCTCCGCAAAGCACCAAATAATGACCCTGGCAAGGGGGCCTTGGCTTAGTATACACAACACAGAAACGCAAAACAAGATTTGGTAATGCATATATTGCAAATGCATTGAAAGTACAGAAAAAATTCCAATAACGACCCCTCGAAAAAGTGCAAACGTTTCCAGGTACAGCCTTTAAACTCAGCACACTATGATTGACCAACAATTATGTACTGCAAGGGCCTGCCTGATTGGATAGATTAGGGAGGTCTTCCTAATACACTGTTTTGCTAGAAATAAAGTTGATTGCACAAAGATTGCATGGTCAGATTGTACGGTGCATGGTGACTCTTAGTTACCAAAATGAACAATTACATTTGTATTCAATGCACACATTATTTTAAAAAAATAATAAAAAAAAAAAAAGGATTAAAAAAAAAAAAATAATAAAAAATAAATAAATAATAAAAAAAATGATAGAGTGATACTTTTTTCCCCTGTAATATATATATATATATATATATATATATATATATATATATATATATATATATATATATATATATATATATATATATATATATACACACACATACACACAAAAAAATAAAGTATGTGTGTTTATATACATAAAGAAAACAACATGTATGTATGTATGTATGTATGTATGTATGTATGTATGTATGTATGTATGTATGTATACACACACATACTTTACACACGCACACACACACACACACAGCCCTGCAATAAAGCTAACTATATAAAATACATTCTGATTCTATAATCTCCTTATAATAGGAGTGTACAAAGGCCTGCCTGATTGGATACAGATTGATTGGATAAATTAGGTTGCTCCTCATTTGACATACTTTGGATATAACTAATGTTGATTGCACAGAGATTGTATGCTCGGTTGCTCTAGAGCTCACCATACACTATACATTCTGATTGTATAATCTCCTTTTATTCTACCAACAAGTATATAGAGCACGGGCCTGCCTCACTGGAAAGGGATTGGATAACTTAAGTTTGCCAAGTTTTCACAAATAGATTGTTAATTGCACAGAGATCCTATGTTTATATTGCAATATGTATGGTGACCTTAACTGCAACTATTCAAAGTGCCTCGGATGGCTCACAATTTTTTTTATTACACATATTGGAGATGCCTGGTTCATATCTATGTGTTTTTTTGTTTTTTTTTTTTTGTTTTTTTTTTGTTTTTTTTTTGTTTTTTGCAGAAATGCACTACAGTAAATTTTACATGGTTTCCTATGGGACACGTTTATGGAAAAGGTCAGGGTCTTTTTTAAACGTTAAACAGTGCATTTTTGGTTCAATAGACTTTATTAGAGAAGCTGCAGAAAACCATCTAGTGCCAAAATTTTGCGTTTTGCGATTTTTTTTCTGTCCAACAACAAATTGGCCCAAAAAAAAAAAAAAAAAAAGCACCAAAAAAACCCACAAAACGCATGTGCAAAAATGCAAAGTGCATAGGTGTGAACCAGGTCTGAAAATTTAGTGCAGAATTTTAAGACCCCCCCCTAGAAATCTGCTACCCTGGAAACTGTCCTTGCCAAAAGACTATAGCCCTCCAGAGAAACAAGTCTAAATAAATGTTGTACATTGTATCTATTTTTAAATGTGGATACATTGTAAAAATATATTGCAAACAATATAGAGAAAAAATAAAATATAAAAACAATCCACATAATGCAATGTCAGAACATGCAACAACAACAATGGAAAACATGAAATAACAAAGCTGCTCCACCTTCCCCAATGCACAGTAGAGCTAGATCTGCATCCATGGCAGGTAAGTAGCCCTCCATTGCTGGGAAGGTGATCTGCTGCCTGTCACCTGCCTGCCACTTACTTCTCATCCACATGCAGGCTGGGAGGACACTTGATGGCCAGCCAGGTCTTCCAGGAAATATGTTTGACTTTATAAACCTGTCCAAAGCCCCCAGATCCAATCTTCTCCCAGCCACAGAACTCCCTGGAGTCAAAGGTCCTGAGCAGCCCCATGTCCCATGGGGAAGAGCCCTCCTTGTCCATGGTACTGCAGGCTGCGTCCTCTCCTCTCCCCCTCTCCAGCAGATCTGTTTGCTGTCTGTAGATCCCTGCCCAGGTAATTAAGGTGTGTTCTGTGCCCAGGAGCTGACATCATTTCCTGACTCTGCACCTTGGACTCTGCTGGGACAGGCAAAGCTTTCATGGTGCACCTTGCTGCCATCTACTGGCCAGAAATGCTAACTGCACTTTGGGACTTTTCTACACTTGTGACCTGAACTTTAAGGAGCTAATGCCCCATACACACGTGCAGATTATCTGCAGACTTTTGTCTGCAGACTTACCATAACCATATAATATGAGGTCAAATCTAAACACTTTCAATTTGTATGCAATCCGGCAGGCCCTTGCACTACATAGAAAAGGTAAATCTGCAGACAAAAGTCTGCAGATAATCTGCACGTGTGTATGGGGCATTATTGTTGGTGAACATCCAGAATTTGCTAGCTATTAGCTAGGCTACATTCACACCTGAGTGCAGCAAATTCTGATGATTTTAAAGGCTTTTTGTGCTTTTTTGTGTACATTTTAAGGCCCATTCCAGAGGCCAATTCCGGTGTAACGTGAGAATTACCTACCCCGTGAGAAAAACCTACCCTCGTCACTTACGGCCAGGAACAGCTGAGCAGCGCAGCAGTGCGCATGCTCCCAGCCCCGGATACCTAATGGAAAAGGTGAGGACCTGACTAGTGCGCATGCGCACTAGTAGGAAATTATCACGGTGTCCGTGAAAAAAAACTACCCACGCCACACTTACATTAAAACAGCTGTGCTGCAATATAAATCATCTCCGCTCCTGTCCCTGTTACTCCCCTGATCTGGGCTAGTAAATATAAAAGCGGGTCTCGGCTCCGTGATTTATGTTCTCATACACCCGCCGCCGCTTTAATATTTAGTAGCCGAGATAAGGGAAGTGACAGGGACAGGAGTGGAGATCACTCGTATTGCAGCCCAGCTGTTTTAATGTAAACGCCGCATTATATACAGTGCCGTGCAACCGGAAGTGACGAGGGTAGGTTTTTCTCACGGGTAGGTAATTCTCACGGAACACCGGGGCCCTTCCCTTCAAGCCTGGGGCTCTTCCCACTGATCCTGTGGCCCTTTACTTTCATTACAGGACCCTTTCACAAGATCTGCAGTGGACCCCCTTCCTGCCATCTTGGGGCCTCCCGGTTGCAAGTGTGACCTTTGCGTCCCTGGAAGTTCACCCACTGGTGTCAGTAGTTTTTATATTTTGGTATTTTAATTGTATTATTTTTATCATTTTATTCTATTTTTTTACAATGTCACTGACTATGACTCTGTCCATTCAGAAAAGGAAGGAGCTGGTAAATTACATATTTACCGACCCCTTCCTGGTTCTCTATTGTGACACATCTCCTGCAGCAGCCGGCAGGAGAGGGGAGGGAGCACAGGTGGGGGACCAGGGGAGCACACAGGGGCCCAGAGACAGCAGAACACAAGTGAACTGGATAGGAGGAGTGGCAGGGGAAGCATACAGGAGGAAAAAGGAGGACAGTGATTTCTCTACATGCTACCCCCGCCGCCTCTCCTATCCAGGTGTACAGGCATAGGAGTGCGCACTGGGTGTGCCGGGTGTGCCTGGGCACACCCTAATCATCCCTTGAGGTGCCGATTACCCCTACTTCTTCTCTCCCCACTGCAGTGCTGCCAGCTTCCCTCCTCTCAGGAGTGGGGAAGGGGCTAATAAAAATTGTATTAACCGACCCCTTCCTTTTCTCAATGAACACAGTGAATGACCTGTATGCTCCTGTCTTCATTCTTAACTGAAGCATAGTAAACTTAGTTTACTGCAGGCTGCAGAGAAATAGAATGAGGAAGTTCTGTCCTAAGTTTCTTTCTCTGTCTCAAAAGTCTGTTTAGACCCTTGATATTTCAATAAAGCCCCCATAATAGGGCTCCTAAAAAATTGTAAAAAAAAAATAATAATGAAAAATATTGTAAAAAATAATTAAAAAATAAACAAAAATTGTAAAAGATAATAAAAAATAATAACTATAAAAAACTATTGACACCGTCTACTGCCCTACTGCCATCAATCTTTGCTCTACTGAAACCGCCCACTGCTCTGCTGATAAACACACAGGTGTGCTCTGGGGTGCACACTCTAATGCAATAGGCTGCGCACACCTATGTGTACAGGCTAGCCGCAAAGGCCCCCTGGAGCATGGTGCCCAGTTGCAATTGTAACCCCTGTAACCCCTGTAGTTACGTCCCTGGCCCATTCACACCTATGAGTCAGAGGTTCATCTGTATTTGATTTGCGATTTTCCATGATGCATTATCAGACTGTTCCACACCCCCCTACAAGTAATTTAAATGGAAAGAAAATCAGGACAGATCTTCTTTTCCAAATCATGCTGAACATCAGTGCAGAGATGTGAACACCACATTTTTTTGAACATTAGGACTATGTACGCCCATGTTTTAGGTCCCGGTACAAACTAGAACCTGCACGTTCTCATGTAGCCCGATCATTCCAGTTTTGACAGTCTATTCATTTTATTGGGCTGCCAAATGTACGAGAATGCAATAAAAGGTATTGTAAATGCTACTTTTTCAGATCGCGCCACACCAAACCACATAGTACTGCATTTGCAAGATGTATTTGGAGTGGTTTTACCAATTAATGGCACCCACATGTGTCTCACAAGGGCAGCATGTTCATGTGTGGTGCAGGAATCGCTCATGGAACACACCATGGAACACACCTTTCCATTGCAGTGCTTAGGTGCATTAGTAGAGTGTGAATGAGCCCTTAGACCAGTGATGATGAACCTTGGCACCCCAGATGTTTTGGAACTACATTTCCCATCATGCTCATGCACCCTGCAGTGTAGGTGAGCATCATGGGAAATGTAGTTCCAAAACATCTAGGGTGCCAAGGTTTGCCATCACTGCCTTAGGCTGTCCGTAGATGATTCATTTTTTTTTTCAATCCGAAAAAAAAAATGAACAGATTCACCCATCCACAAATGCAAGGTGGATGGAGGGATCCTCTGAGCTTTGCCATTATATTCTGACACTATGACTCCTCTGTTGTCGGAATACACTGATCAGTGAGTGTAGCTGATTGGCTGCAAACAACTGATTGACAAATGTTTTCCAACAGTCCCATTTGAAGGAAGTTGATCGTTAGATCGACCTCTTTCGTGTGGGAATGGCCATTGGTGGGTCAAAATTCGGCCAGTCTCTGCTGAACCTGGCCGCTTTTTGATCCATTTATGGGCAGCTTTAGGAGCGATGTGCAATGCAGGAGTTTCCTTGGTTCTGTGGCTACCTAAAATATTATTATGGGAGAGCCTGAAAAAAGCGCTTAACCCCCCCCCCCCATTCACACTTGCATTTTCAGCTTGTTTCTCTTCACCTGACTACACTGAACATGCAGAATCCCATTCTTTCTTATAATCCCTGTTCACACTTGTGGGCTCAGTCACCCTGCACTACCCTCAATAAAAGTAAAAGAGCTTTGGGCATTTTACTTTAACCACTTTACCACCGGAGGATTTTGCTGTCTTACGTCCAGGCCACTTTTTGCTATTCGGCACTGTGTGACTTTAACTGACAATTGCGCGGTCATGCAACGCCGTACCCAAACGAAATTTACGTCCTTTTTTTCCCACAAACAGAGCTTTCTTTTGGTGGTATTTGATCACCTCTGCACTTTTTATTTTTTGCGATATTAATAAATAAATGCGAAAATTTTGAAAAAATAACAATATTTTTCTACTTTGACAGTTAAAAAATATCCGATATATTCAATTTTTGTCATATATTTAGGCCAAAATGTATTTAGCTACATGTCTTTGACAAAAAAATTCTCAATGAGCATATTTTTAACCGCTTTATGACCGGAAGGTTTTACCCCATTCCTGACCAGGCCATATTTTGCGATTCGGCACTGTGTTAGGTTAACGGACAATTGCACGGTCGTGCAACACTGTACCCAAATTAAATATATGTAATTTTTTCCCCACAAAGAGAGCTTTCTTTTGGTGGTATTTAATCACCTGTGCAATTTTTACTTTTTGCGCTATAAACAAAAAAAGAGCGACAATTTTTAAAAAACAACAATATTTTTCACATTTTTTTATATGAAATTCCCCCCCAAAAAATGTAAAAATCACATTTTTTTATCATTTTAGGCCAATTTGTTTTCTGCTACATATTTTTGGTAAAAAAAAAAAATCACAATACGCGTATTTTGATTGGTTTGCGCAAAAGTTATTGCGTTTACTAACTAAGGGAAAGATTTCTGTCATTTTTGGTGTTTTTTTTTTTAACGAGTAATGGCGGCAATCTGCGATTTGTTTTGCGGGACTGCGACATTGCGGCGGAAAGATCGGACCCTTGACTGACATTTTTTTACACTTTTGGGGGTACCAGTGACATTACTACAGTAATCAGTGCTATACATATGAACTGTTACTGTAAAAATGACACTGGCAGGGAAGGGGTTAATTTTTATTGGAGAGGGAGGGGTTAATGTATGCCTGGTGCTTATTGACGTGTGTGGGGGAAGGGGACTATGTGACAGAAGGACAGATCGCAGGTTCAGCTACGCTGAACCCTGCAATCTGACCCTGTCTGTCACTTAGTAGATCCGCCGCTTTGTTTACACAAGTGGGCGGATTTCCACACTAGATCCCCGACGATCGGGGAAGAGCAGCGGTGATCACCACCGCTCCTCCCCTGGCCCGACTCCTGCTGTAGCTGAATACAGCGGGAGCTGGCCTCTGGCGGCGCGCGTGCGCCGCCAAGAGAGGGGATTGTCTGGTGACGTAGGTCTACGTCGCCAGACGATAACGAGCCACTTTGCCGCAGTACAGTCAACGTGACTGGTCGGCAAGTGGTTAATAGGGTGTGCCTGTAAACAAGCGCTTTTGTGCCTTTTTGGTGCCTGAAGAACTTCCTTCCCTTGTAATTATTTTACTGTTGAGCATTTTGTAGCTGAAAGTTGTGAATGGGGCCAAGGTCAATCACAATAGTAAATGTAAGTTTCTAGGTCTGGTTCCCACCTGAGCTATCTAAAGTGCTTTTTTAGGAAGCCCGTCAACACTCGACATGAGAATTCCCATTCAACACATCTCCCTGAGATCTGGGATGTTTTACTTGGATTTTAGTTTGAATAAAAGTTCTGG
Organism: Pelophylax lessonae; assembly: GCF_965119305.1. Lineage (NCBI taxonomy): Eukaryota > Metazoa > Chordata > Amphibia > Anura > Ranidae > Pelophylax > Pelophylax lessonae. The sequence goes on along the minus strand of NC_138769.1, from coordinate 44,909,822 downwards.
AGCTTTCTTGCAGGTCTGGCCTAAGATATTGTGCTGCCTGGGTCCAAGAATAAAATGCTGCCCCCCCCCCCCAAAAAAATCACACCCAACAAAAGGCCCCCCACATCCATTATTTTATATAAATATAACATTTAGAAAATATTATATAAACTGTTATCTTTTTCCATAACTCACCACCGGAACGGTCCACCAAACACCCACTGTCTGTTCTCAGTACTCCCGTCACTTCTGTGTCTGCCAACGCCCTAGAAGATCCAGCCTGCCCTGCGTGAGATGGAGTGCGCTGATGTCTGATATCATTGTGCACCATGATCAAGTGAGGGACGTTCCCCGGAGGAGACACTCAGCCGCCTCATACTCATCAGTTTGCACTACGGGCGGTAGTATAAGATGGGGAAATGCCACCCGTAACATGCCACAAACTGATGGCACACAAAAATGTTGGAAAAAAAATCTTGGGAGTCAATTTGCAGCCCCTCTCCAAATTCTGCCTGGGTCCAATGGACCCAGTGGGAGTGGGACCCATGGTAGGGTCGGCCCTGCTTCCTTGTAGCAGTATGACTATGCATCCATCCACTATATGTTTGAAGCTGTCTCTGTTGTGGGCCAGACCGGCACCTATTTGTAAGGATCCTTGGAGCAGACAATGGGCCGGCCGACCCGGAGCAGTGCTTTTTTTTATGAGGATTCTCATTGTATCCTATGGTGCCCTTTCATGTTTGATTGTTGTGTCACTTGAAGCTTGCTGATTGAAGCTCAGAAAAGTGCATGAGATTCTTTGGGATGAAATCACACATTTTTGGCCCCTGGACTTTATTGGTAGTGCCTAAAAAAAAAATGTAAAATGTGTACAATTGTGCACAATTTCTTGCCTCTGCTAGTAACTAGCTTTCCATTGGCTTAAACAAAAATGCTGAAATTGAAATACGCACTTACAAATGTGCAAAAAATGTAGTACGGGGCCCTTTCACAAGATCTGCTGTGGCCCCCTTCCTGCCATCTTTGGGCCTCCCCACAGTGGTGGAATGCCCGGTTGCAAGTGTGACCTTTGCGATCCTGGAAGTTCACCCACTGGAGTCAGTAGTTTTTATATTTTGGTATTTTAATTGTATTATTTTTTTTTCTTTTTTCTATTTTTTTACAATGTCACTGACTATGACTCTGTCCACTCAGAAAAGGAAGGAGCTGGTAAATTACATATTTACCAACCCCTTTCTGGTTCTCTATTGTAACACATCCCCCACAGCAGCCGGCAGGAGAGGGGAGGGAGCACACCCCTATTTTCCATCCATCCAGCGGATCGGATGGGATCGGATGAGAATGGACAGGCCAGCTAATTCCCCCATAGATGACAGCGGGGACCTGACAGCTCCGTCTCCGCACACAGCGCAGAGACAGAGCTGCCATCCACCAGCTCAGCGGGGGATCAGTGGATTGATCCCCCGCTGAGAAAAACAGAGTCTGCCGACAGACTCCACTGTGTGAAAGGGGCCTTAAGCTTTGACAAAAAACATGAAAGCTGATTGGTTTCTTTGCAAAGATGCACCAGATTGAGCACGCTCCAGTTTTAGCAAATAATCCCCTATGTGTTGATGGGGGAATCCCTCCCGCAGAGCTGTTGTGTTTTCTTGGCAAGGGGGGGGGGGGGGCACAATCCCTTCTAGGACAACATAGTGATTATTGCTATAGCTGCTGGAAATAATCGCATGTAAATATCCAACATGCTGTGTACCCATGTCAATCAATAGATTAACTTTTGAACAATCAGCCTGCCCATAGATGGTACGAATTCTGGCCGGTCCCTGCTAAACTGGCCAAGATTTGAACCATCTTTGGCTGGCTTAAGACTTTTTGTTTCCCCTCCCTAGATCTAATTAATATTAAACCCTTGCAGTATGTGGGGGGGGGGGGGCAAGGGAGTATTTTTAGGGGCCAACTTTAAAGAGTTAATGAAAATTGAAAAGGTGAACTGACTTCAAGTATCCCGGCCACCCCTCCGGATCTCACTGGACATACCCCCTTGATGCCCCGTCCTGCCGGTGTAGCCGTCTGTACACCACAATACACAGCCCTGTATAACAATAGGATAAAAGGGTTACAGTAATATGGGCTGTCACACTGCCTATCCAGGAGACCTTCCATTATGAGATCGTAGTTTGCAATTTTCATGACTTAAGTCAATTCCCGTGCTCTACAAAAGCTATTGTAAGTTCATTTCTTGAAAGCAAACCTTCTCTCTAAAGAACATTGTGTATTGGGATCCCTCCCACATCTGGGAACAGACGAGTCCCCCATTGATTTCCATCTACTTGTATGATGAGCTTAGCTGTGTGTATTGTGATTACTGTACGGTGGGGGAGGGTAAACCATATACAGCACCACTAGAATTTTCTCCGAAAATATTTGCTTTTTGTTCCATTTTCCATTGGTTAGTGGGGGTCAAATCGACAATCATTTTCAATCATAGAGAGAAGATAGGAGCAGGAGGATGGAAAAGTTCTAAAAGTTCTAACGGTGATTGCGGCTTTTATTTAGGAAAATGTATACATATGATAATGAAACCTGTTTGGGATGTCTGGGATTCCATTCTTATAGCAGGTCTGGGTGGAATATCAAGGGCTTTCAAATGCAATACGCTGATTCAATGATGGAATGTTCTGAAAATTGAATTTTCAGAATTTCCATACGAACGTTAGAATGAAAATCCAACCATGTATGGTCAGCTTAACCACTTACTGACTGGTCACGTTGACTGTACTGCGGCAAAGTGGTTCGTTATCGTCTGGCGACATAGACCTACGTCACCAGACATTGCCCTCTCTCGGCGGCGCGCGCGCCGCCGGAGGCTCGCTCCCGCTGTATTCAGACACAGCGGGAGTCGGGCCAGGGGAGGATCGGCGGTGATCACCGCCGCTCTTCCGCGATCGTCGGGGATCTAGTGTGGAAATCTGCCCGCTTGTGGATCTCCTAAGTGACAGGCAGGGTCAGATTGCAGGGTTCAGCATAGCTGAACCTGCGATCTGTCCCTGTGTCACTCAGTCACCTCCCCCCACACACGTCAGTAAGCACCAGGCATATATTAACCCCTCCCTCTCCAATAAAAATTAACCCCTTCCCTGCCAGTGTCATTTTTACAGTAACAGTGCATATGTATAGCACTGATTACTGCAGTAATGTCACTGGTACCCCCAAAAGTGTCAAAAATGTCAGTCAAGGGTCCGATCTGTCCGCGGCAATGTCGCAGTCCCGCAAAAAAAATCGCAGATCGCCGCCATTACTCGTTAAAAAAAAAACACCAAAAATGACAGAAATTTTTCCCTTAGTTAGTAAACGCAATAACTTTTGCGCAAACCAATCAAAATACGCTTATTGCGATTTTTTTTACCAAAAATATGTAGCAGAAAACAAATTGGCCTAAAATGATAAAAAATTTTGATTTTTACATTTGTTTTTGGGGGAATTTCATATAAAAAAATGTGAAAAATATTGTTGTTTTTTCAAAATTGTCGCTCTTTTTTTGTTTATAGAGCAAAAAGTAAAAATCGCACAGGTGATCAAATACAACCAAAAGGAAAGCTCTATTTGTGGGGAAAAAAGGACATAAATTTAATTTGGGTACAGCGTTGCACAACCGTGCAATTGTCAGTTAAAGTAAAACAGTGCCGAATCGCAAAATATGGCCTGGTCAGGAATGGGGTAAAACCTTCCGGTCATAAAGCGGTTAAAAATACGCTCATTGAGAATTTTCTTGTCAAAGACATGTAGCTAAATACATTTTGGCCTAAATATATGACAAAAATTTAATATATTGGATATTTTTTAACTGTCAAAGTAGAAAAATATTGTTATTTTTTCAAAATGTTTGCATTTTTTTATTAATATCGCAAAAAATAAAAATCGCACAGGTTATCAATGTAACAAATGTAACATATGATGGAAAAAAGGGTGAATAACTTCTCTGTTTTCACGGGTATCTCCAGGAATGGCAGGATCGCTACGCATTTCGCTAGTAGTTTCTTCAGGGGATCCGTTCAATGCTGGGAGATGAAATCTCGCATTATTACACAGGTGTCCTGAGCTGTACTGTATGTATTGGATTGAGGCCGTGCTCTGCCCCACCTCCGCCCCGCCTCCTCTCAGTGAGCTGTATGTATGTATTGTATTGAGGCTGTGCTCCGCCCCGCCTCCTCTCAGTGAGCGAGGACTGAAAGCATTATATCCTCACTGAGCTCACTGAGAGGAGGCGGGGCGGAGCACAGCCTCAATACAATACATACATACAGCTCACTGAGAGGAGGCGGGGCGGAGGCGGGGCAGAGCACGGCCTCAATCCAATACATACAGTACAGCTCAGGACTCCTGTGTAATAATGCGAGATTTCATCCCATGAGATACATCCCAGCAGCCCTTGTGAATCGCCGAATGACGTAATCGCCGATCGGCGGCCGGACCCGGAAGTGAGGAGAGGATGAATAAAGAAGAAAATAAGGTATTTCCTAGCAAACAAAAAAAAAAAAAGTTTCCATTGGTAAAAGTAGTTTTAAAGGGGATTACATAAATCTATGTAATCCAGGTTATTAAAAATGGGTGGAACTCCACTTTAAGTGGATAATTTCGAAGCAGCATCATTTCAAAGTAGCAGGTCAGTGCAATTTCAGGTGCTACTTGAAAGACATCTGTGCGGGTTTTGCACAGATGTCTATTGACGTTGCATCCGAAATCAGCAGAAGTAGTGCAGGAACTACTTTTGCAAACCGGTGCAGCGCCGCACCGATTGGAATGGTGCCATTGCCATTGCCATTAACCGTACCTAGTATGTGACCCAGCACTATCTGGTAGGTGGCGCACGTGTGCCGCCAGCGCTCCACTTGTACTGTGATTGGTCAATGGATGAGCGCCAGCACCCGCTGTTCGGAGAGGAGAAAGAAAGAAAGAATAGAGTTCTGACTATGTAAACAAGTCAGCAGGGATGTGCTGGATTTTGTTTCCCTGCAAAGCAGGGAGTAAAATCCAGCACCTCCCTTAGTAAAAGCATCACAAATAGTAAACACAAAAACACTGGCTAGGCACACATTTAAACCCCTAGATCGCCCTAGATGTTTAACCCTTCCCAGACAGTGTCTTAGTACAGTGACAGTGTAAATTTTTAGCACTGATCATTTTATTAGGGTCTCTGGATCCCACAAAGTGTCACTGCCATTACTAGTAAAAAAACAAATTCCAGTATATATCCTATAGTTTGTAGACGCAATAGCTTTTGCGAAACCAATCAATAAATGCTTATTGGGATTTCTCTTTACCAAAAATACGTAGCAGAATACATGTTGGCCTAAATTTGTGAAGAAATTTGATTTTATAGATTTTTTTTATTGGATATGTTTTATAGCAAAATGTAAAATAAATATATATATATATATAATTACGTAACCCCCGCAATGGAGGGGGGTTTACTATATATATATTGTGACAGGAAGTCAGCTAAATCTGGGAATGTAGTCACAGGAAGGAGATACATTTCCACCTGATTTAGAAAGTCCAGTAATTAATTTAGGGTGTTGGCTACAGAGCTAGCCAGCAGGAAGTTGAAAGGCCTTCACCTGTTCAGAATGAGGGAGTTAAGGCTCTATAATTTGTTCAGAGAAATTCCTATTGTTTGCTGCCTCCAGAAGCTGTGTCCTGAAGCCATGTGGGCTGGGAGCAGGAGGACAGTCAGCGTGTGCCTCCCGACAGGATGTGTGGGCCTGGGAGAAGACCCCCCGGAGTGATGTGTGCCCGGGACGGTAACCAAGGGTGAATACGTCTCAAAGGTGAGAAGACGAACTGTTGATGTGAAAGAAACAAAGGACTGTGTTGCCCTGTGAAGCTATTATAAAAGGACTATTGAGTGTCCGCTGGAGGACAAGGAAGTCTGCCCGACGGTAGGTTGGAGACAGACACTTAGGCAGGTTCCAGTTGTGAGAAGATAGCCGCCCACAGAGGCAAGGATTTATTTTCTGTTTTATTTTATTTTGGATGTTTTGCTGCATACAGCCTGGTGAAGAAAGCACCATTTAATAAACCACACTGTTTGTTTGCAAGCACTTGTCGGCTACCTCTCTGGGAAAACGCACCCCCCAAGGGGTCATCCACGCCTACCACCGAGCTAATCCCTTACATATGGTGGAGGTATGCAGTGGGCAGAAGCGAAGATCCCTGCAAGGAAGTGCAAATGTTTGATGAACTTTGTCTGGTGCATGAGATTGCACAATCTATGTGTGCAGGAGAGAAGATCCTGACAGAAAAAAAAAAAAAAAAAAAAAAAACGTGTTTTAAAGAGACAGCGGTCTCAAAATTATTTGATGAACTTTGTTGTGTCTGGTGCAAGTGACTGCACAAACTGTGTGTGCAGGAAAAGAGATCTTGCAAGAGAGAGAAAAACTACATGTGTTAAAGAGACAGTGGTCTGAAAATTTTTTGCTGGACTGTGAAAAATTTGTGGAGTTATTGAAGATGGGGCGATCCAAACGCCTGAAAAATGCAAAGATAGATGAAATGAGAGACCGGATTCTATGGATGGAGGGGATGTTACCGTCTGAACCAGCCCCATCCATGCCTAAAGAGAGTCTACTAAAGAGGAAGGTTGTTGTCCCTAGCAACACTGATGAAACTGCTATGGAGACGCAGTGTGCTCAGATGAAAAGTAAACTCAAAATGGAGGAGATGTTGAAACATCTGATTATATCAAATGCAGCTCAACAGCAAGCAAATGCAGCTCAACAGCAGGCAAATGCGGATTTTCAGCAGAGCTTTGCAGCTCAACAAAAGGCTCATCAAGAGAGCATGGCAGGCTGGAAACAGAGACGCCAGCAGCCAATGGAGGCCATCGGTTTGGAGGAAACCGAGTATGTGTGCAGGGCTGAGTTGGATGCCTTGCAACGGAAAATGGAAGAAAAGGAACAAGCCTTGGAATTGCTTAAAATGGAGCATAGAAACTTGCAGGAAACAAATGAACTACTCAAGTCTCATGTGTCACAGTGGGAAGAATCCACTGCTCTTCTTTTGGTCGAGTTGCAAAAACGCAGAGAGACTATAATGGAGAAAGATACCATCCTCATGGAAAAGGAAAGTGAAATTCAGACTTTGCAGAAGCAAAGTATGGCTGATATGTTGGAGTTGCGTAATCAGCTGGAAAAAAGTCTTCAGTCTTTGGGAGCTACAAAAATAGACCTGCAAGAGTCGCAGGAACAGAATGTTGCTCTGGAAGCGACATTGTCTCTCAGCGACAAAGAGAAAAGTGAAAGAGAGGCTAAATTACTGAGTACTGTGTATGAGCTCACTACTTTAAGCAATGTGGTAGATGAATGGCGTGCGGACTGTGAAAGTTGGAAAGGGGAAGCCCAACGTGTCCAGCAGCAGTTAAAGGAGAAAGAAGCCTGTGTGGCAGAATTACATTCTTATTCCCAGATGCTAGCCAATGAGGTGAAGGCTCTTATGCAGGGAAAAGAAGATTGTGAACATAAGAGGGAAAAAGTAGAGGCACAGCTTCTGGAATCGCAAGTCAAGGTGTCAGAAGGTGACCGATTGTGTGCTAAGCTGTCAGAGAAGGCAAACCGACTGCAGGTTGAGTTGGACAATGTTACAAATCAGCTTTCTCAAGCAGACAGCAAATCTAGAGAAATTGCGGAAGATTTTTCTATCTTGGAATCGCAGCTGCAAGACACGCAGGAACTCTTACAGGAAGAGAGGTGTCAAAGGCTGAGTTTTAGCACAAAGCTCAAACAAATGGAAGATGAGAAAAATGGCTTCCTGGAACAATTAAAAGAGGAGGCGGAAGCAAAGAAAAACCTATCAGAGCAAGTCGCAACATTGCAAGCTCAGATAGCGGTTATGAAAAAACGCATGGAAGAAAGCGTTGGTTCATTACAGTGTGTTGAAGATGTGAAAAAGAAGTTTGATCAGATGCTTGGTGAAGAGAAGAATGTGTCTGCAAAATATGCAGAAGAACGCGCACGTGCAGAAACGGAGGTGCGTGATAACGAGAGCAAAGCCCTGTTCTTGGCTCGCTCTTTGGAGGAAGCTCTAGAGTGTAAGGCTGAACTAGAAAGTGTTAAACAGCTGCGTACAGAAATGGAAGAATTGATCAGCTCCAAGGATGATGTTGTGAAAAGCGTTCAGGAGCTAGAAAAGTCTAAGCGAGCCTTAGAACAGCAACTAGAAGAGATGAAGATTCCGTTGCAGGAACTGGAAGAGGAATTCCAGGCAACAGAGGATCTGTCCCAAAGAGGGGATAGTGTGCCTGATGCAGTTTTTAAAAGGATCAGTGTTTTGGGGTCTGTCCTGAGTGAGCCTCAGAAATGTGACGACATGTGGCTTGAATCACCCCTTTGGAATAACCCGTTCCTTCAAAAACTTCAAGCATTGGAAAATGTATCATTAGAGCTTCAGCAAACAAAGGAGCTGAGTAAGAAATGTGGTGATTTCTCAGTTCAGGCTGAAAACCTAGTGGAGAAAACTAAGGCTGTTGGTGAAAACGTGAAGCAAATGAATAAGTGCCTTTCAGGGAGTGTTTCCAAAATGGAACTGGTGAAAGACGGGTGGCAGAAGTTTGATCGTGATCTTGAGATGCATTCCATGTGGAATTCAGATAGAGAAAAAGAACTAGGTGACCTTGAGCGGTCAAATAGTTCAGCAGAAAGTGCATTGAAGAAACCTGTAAAAGAATGTGTTGCAGTTCCATGCTTCTTCACTGATGCAGAGAGGAGGTCTATAATGGATACCACCCAGATCGCTGGGTTCAACTGTGTTGTTGCCTTTGACCCCTATGTTGGTGGAAGGAAAGTTGATGATGTTCTGGTTGGCTACTTCTGTGAAGAGTTTGGCAAGAAATATAAACTGAATATCAAATCAAATAGTAGGCCTTTACTGCGACTCGCTCAGGAGGGCGAAAAGTTTAAGAAGTTGATGAGTGCAAATGCTTCAGATCTGCCTATGAATATGAAATGTTTGAATGATATTGATATCTCTGGGAAAAGGAACAGGGGTCACTTTGAAGAAATGTGTGACAGCCTGTTGTCTCAATTGGAAAATCCTCTGCACAGCATCTTAGAGCAAGCAAAGCTCAAGAAGGAAGATCATTCCCTTTTACAACAAAAAGTCAATGATTGTGTACAGCTGTATGGAGAGGCAACTCAAGTCACAGAGGGATGTCAAGAGTCCCTACTTGGAACAAAGCTTAGTGAAGCAAAGGTTCTCAAAGTTTTGTGGAAAACATTTATGGATTGCAGAGAGAGGTGTCTTAAGAATGTTGAAGACATTAAGACTAGCCCAATTGAGTTGCCTATGGATCACGGTCCTCCATGGTGGATTGGACAGACGGTTATGAGGGACAAGCTGTCTGACATTTATGAGAAAGCTGTCAATGAAGATGACAGAAACGAGAAGGAGCAAAATGATGCCAAAAATGCAGTTGAAGAATGTGTATATGAGATGAGAGACAAACTGTGTGGCATTTATGAGAAATCCGTCAATGAAGATGACAAAACAGTTTCATCCGGAAGCTTGAGGATAATAGGAGGCTTATCAGTGAGTCAGCAGTGCCTGACACATGCGTGCCTGGAAATATGTGTCCCAACCCTAGGGTTGAAACAAGAGGGGGGGGTATGTGACAGGAAGTCAGCTAAATCTGGGAATGTAGTCACAGGAAGGAGATACATTTCCACCTGATTTAGAAAGTCCAGTAATTAATTTAGGGTGTTGGCTACAGAGCTAGCCAGCAGGAAGTTGAAAGGCCTTCACCTGTTCAGAATGAGGGAGTTAAGGCTCTATAATTTGTTCAGAGAAATTCCTATTGTTTGCTGCCTCCAGAAGCTGTGTCCTGAAGCCATGTGGGCTGGGAGCAGGAGGACAGTCAGCGTGTGCCTCCCGACAGGATGTGTGGGCCTGGGAGAAGACCCCCCGGAGTGATGTGTGCCCGGGACGGTAACCAAGGGTGAATACGTCTCAAAGGTGAGAAGACGAACTGTTGATGTGAAAGAAACAAAGGACTGTGTTGCCCTGTGAAGCTATTATAAAAGGACTATTGAGTGTCCGCTGGAGGACAAGGAAGTCTGCCCGACGGTAGGTTGGAGACAGACACTTAGGCAGGTTCCAGTTGTGAGAAGATAGCCGCCCACAGAGGCAAGGATTTATTTTCTGTTTTATTTTATTTTGGATGTTTTGCTGCATACAGCCTGGTGAAGAAAACACCATTTAATAAACCACACTGTTTGTTTGCAAGCACTTGTCGGCTACCTCTCTGGGAAAACGCACCCCCCAAGGGGTCATCCACGCCTACCACCGAGCTAATCCCTTACAATATATATATAGTAAACCCCCCTCCATTGCTGGGGTTACGTTCCGGACCCAGCCGCGAAAAGTGAAATTCCGCGAAATAGAAAAACCCTATTAAAATGCATTGTAGGCATGTTTTTTTTACTGTCACTGTACGTGTAGAAGCATTTTAAGGTCTTTAAACACACTTTTAAAACAATAGAAACTCATTTAAACACATAAAAGATACTTAGAGACAGAGCAAGAGCTATGAAAAACACAAAAATCTTTCATTTTTAATGATTTATATAGTAAAATAACATTACAAAAAAAAACGCAAATTACCGGGACCGCAAAAACTGAACCGCGATGTAGCGGGGGATTACTGTATATATATTATTTTATTTTTTATTTATTTATTTTTTTAATTGTCAGCTTTTTTTCGTTTATAGCGCAAAAAAAAATTGCGGGGATGATCAAATACCACCAAATAAAAGCTTTATTCATAGGGGAAAAACATCCATTCTTTTCATTTATGTACAGCGTTACATAACCGCGCAATTGTCAGTTAAAGTAACTCAGTGCTGTATAGCAAAAAATGGCGTGGTCATGAAGGGTGGTAAATCTTCCAGAGGTCAAGTGGATAATGGCATAGGACTGATCTCTTGATATCCACCCCAACATGTAACAGCATAGCAATAAATAAAGAGTTTTTACACTTAAAGGGTCTACCCAGAAGTAATATTTTAGTTTTAGCTGGAGTACGGTGTGTGGAGTCAGACCCTTGCTTCTTATACACCAGGGATCTTCAAGCTATGGCTCTCCAGTTGTTCAGGAACTACAATTCCAATCATGCCTAGTCATGTCTGTGAATGTCAGAGTTTTACAATGCCTCATGGGATGTGTAGTTCCACAACAGCTGGAGGGCCGTAGTTTGAGGATCCCTGTAATACACCTTCAATGATGAGACCTCCCTGCCATAAACAAATTAAACGATTTTGGCTCTAATGACAGCCAACCACAGCCACATCCCTTAAACCATAGAATAAGTAAAAAGCAAAAGGGGTGGTTGTCAACAGTTCTCCAGTCCAAAGGGGACAAGAGGGCTGGGCAAACCTACCCTCTACCATTGACAACCCCCCCAGCCTTTAAAATCACACTTTTTTAAGGGGGTAGGTTTGCCCAGCCCTCCGGTCCCCTTTGGACTGGAGAACTGTTGACAACCACCCCTTTTGCTTTTTTCTTACCTCCCTGCCATAATTCTGTCATTCTTCTTCACGTGGGAGTTTTGTGTGTTCTCCTCAAATAACATAATATAAAATTAAAAAATAATAGTAATAATAAAATATGAATAGTAATATAAAAAAATAATAATAATAAAAATAATAATAATACAATTTATATAAAAAAATGAATCATTGATGGTGGGAACCCCTCATAATGTGCATCAGATGCACATACTTTGGAACCCAGCACAGGGATCACACGTAGTCATTGAAGGATAAAGGAAACGGTCAGATGGTTTAACTCTCCATCATCTAATACTAAAATATCAGTTATTGGTAGAATGACCTTTTCAAAATCACCAGGAAAACCCAAACCTTTGAAAATATGGAACAGCGTTGAAGGTTATTAAGGTGACAATACTGTAACGAAGAGTGACAATGAAAAGCTTCTTTCACTTTGTGTTTGAGGTGACTTCACCTCTTCATCTAGAGAGGAAATCATGGCACCTCCTAACAACTGAGTCAATAAAAGAGAAGGAAAATATCTCTGATACGTTATAACGAACGTTCACTGTCACTGTCACTGACTTTTCACACCACAATGTGTACGAGGCTTCCTATGTGGGAGAGGTGACACCGGATCGTCTTATTGACAAAAACCAAATGTACTTCCAGGAATGACATGAAACTGAAGTCAAGCCATCAGACAGTTCCAAATCTGTGGTCACGCTATCAGACAAGTTTTTTTGGCTGGATATTCAGGAGAAAAACACAATATATAACAGAATGTAATCTATAAAATAATGATTACACACAGTGCTCACCCCCCCCCCCCCCTCTATGATCTATGATATCTTACAATATGGTAGGATTTTACTGTGGAAATTTAAAGATCTAGACACCCAAATATCAACCCATTGGCTACAAACTGACATTTTCGCAATACTTCAAAATGGGTCTGAAACAAAATCTCCCATTGGACCAATACGTTTACTGTATGAATGTAAGCATCCATATGACAGCAATAAGCATGTGACAGGTCCTCTTTATGGAGAGATCTATAAGACCCCAGATACCTCCTCTGTACTTAAAAGCATTCAAAATACCAAGATCTGTGTTTTTGAATGCTTTTGATTTTAACAAAATGGTGCAGATTGTTTCTGAGTAAACCGGAAATCATGTCATTGCTTCCCGGTTACTATTAGGAACAGCTAATCAAAGCCGGTCCCAGCTTTGCTCTGCTGTCCAGCCAGGCGGAGGATGCAGCGGCTGGATGCTTGGGTCTCCCGGTGGGACAAGAGAGCCTGAAAGAGCCGCAGCTTGTAATAGAAATCGAGCGGCTAGTTACAGTAGCTACTATGATTGCTATTACAAGGGAGCCGATCGCTGGCTCTAAAAAATGATACTAGAGTGATAACTACAGTTTCAGGCATCACCCAGGGGCCCTCTCCTTCTCCAGCCACCCAGAGGCCCTCTCCTTCTCCCCCAGCCACCCAGGGGCCCTCTCCTTCTCCCCCAGCCACCCAGGGGCCCTCTCCTTCTCCCCCAGCCACCCAGGGGCCATCTCCTTCTCCCCCAGCCACCCAGGGGCCATCTCTTTCTCCTCCAGCCACCCAGGGGCTCTCTCCTTCTCCCCCACCCACCCAGGGGCTCTCTCCTTCTCCCCCAGCCACCCAGGGGCCCTCTTCTTCTCCCCCAGCCACCCAGGGGCTCTCTCCTTCTCCCCCAGCCACCCAGGGGCCCTCTCCTTCTCCCCCAGCCATCCAAGGGGCCCTTTCCTTCTCCCCCCGCCACCCAGGGGCCCTCTTCTTTTCCCCCAGCCACAGAGGGGCCCTCTCCTTCTCCCCCAGCCATCCACGGGCCATCTCCTTCTTCCACAGCCACCCAGGGACCCTCTCCTCCCCCAGCCACCCAGGGGCCCTCTCCTTCTCCCCCAGCTACCCAGGGGCCCTCTCCTTCTCCCCCAGTCTCCCAGGGGCCCTCTCCTTCTCCCCAGCCACCCAGGGGCTATCCCCTTCTCCCCCAGCCACCCAGGGGCCATCTCCTACTCCCCCAGCCACCCAGTGGCCCTCTCCTCCTCCCTCAGCCACCCAGGTGCCCTCTCCTTTTCCCTCAGCCACCCAGGGGCCCTCTCCTTCTCCCCCAGTCTCCCAGGGGCCCTCTCCTTCTCCCCAGCCACCCAGGGGCTATCCCCTTCTCCCCCAGCCACCCAGGGGCCATCTCCTACTCCCCCAGCCACCCAGTGGCCCTCTCCTCCTCCCTCAGCCACCCAGGTGCCCTCTCCTTTTCCCTCAGCCACCCAGGTACCCTCTCCTTTTCCTTCAGCCACTCAGTGGCCCTCTCCTCTTCCCATAGCCACCCAGGGGCCCTCTCCTTTTCCCCTAGCCACCCAGGGGCCCTCTCCTTTTCCCCTAGCCACCCAGGGGCCCTCTCCTTTTCCCGTAGCCACCCAGGGACCCTCTACTTCTCTTCCAGCCACCCTCTCCTCCCCCAGCCACCCAGGGCCTTCTTCTTCTCCTCCTCCTCCAACAACCATTCTAAGACTCTTCCAACTTTCCTGGGGCTACTCACCCCCTTTGCGTAGTAGACACCACAAATCTATGACCAGCCTACAGAGTGACAAGTCAGGGCCTGGTTACCTCATTGTTCCCGGGCCAGGGCAGAGCTCTCCTCCCAGAGCAACAACTGATGATAGCAGAGTGAGCTGACCGGGCAGTCACTTCCTACTAATGCAGGTACACACCCACCGATTCCTCCACATTTTAGGATTACATGATCAGACGGCTAATCCCCAGGCAGAGAAGGCGGGGTAAGTGTCAGCGGACAACAGACACCTGGCAGCTGCAATAAAAGGGACTGCAGCACACTGCTGCTACTTTTATCTCCGAGGATTTAAAGCAATCTTTTACTTGGGAGATTTTGCTGACTGCGCCTTTCTAAATGTCGTCGCTCCGCCACTGGCCGCGAGGCCCCTGTAGGTGCGAGGCCTTAGGTGACCGCCTAATTTGCCTAATTAGAGAGCCGCCTATGTCTGGCAGCTCTGTCACTGCAAAGTAAGCAGAGACTGACCTGGCATCCGCCTGCTCAGCGGGGATCGGTGGATCGATCCCCGCTCAGCAAAACTGTCTCCGCAGGGTGGAAAGCCCATGTAAAGGACACTAATTGCAATCGAGCGGTTAGTAAGTCACTGTTCCTGTTCAAATTGCATGGGATTCTTGACAGGGCCATTTGCACCCAATTTGTATGGATAAATTGCAATTCAAAGTATCGCTATCAGGAGCACGAGTACGAGTTACTGAAAATACCCATTATCAGTGCATAACTAATTATAATCAATTTTCCTTTCATTTAAAATATAAAAAATAAATCAGTTTCAGTCCTACTGACTTGATCGTGGCCGCTTGCTATTAAATTGCAAATTTCCTCCTGATATTAGTATAGAAATCAGACGGCCTTGGAGGGAATAGAATACAATGGGGAAGACCTTGGATAGTAGATATCTATAACTACAGAATGAAGGGCCTTGTGTATTGTCAGCGATGTGATTAGATATGCAGAAGACATAGTGGGCAGTCGGCAGCAGGATGTGACAATGGGATAGAGATAGAATGGGCAGTAAAAGTGAAGAGGTGACGTCCGGCCTACTCATCACATCAAAGCCTACAGCAGAGTGTAAACAAAACATGAAGAGGACAACCAGTGTCTGACCGCAGGCCTGCCAGCCAGTGACAAGTGTTTGATAGATCCTGTGAATCTGTCACACCAAGTCTTTGTTTATCAATCCTCCTTATCACCTCACCTAGTGAAAAGGTCAACAAACTGAACACTGATGGGTCGCCATGCACCAATGTTGTGTGAATGCAAAACACATCAGTTAAAGTATTAGGCTGCCAACCTAATTTATAGAGCGCCGACAATTTATGCAGCGATTTACATACTGTACATTCACATCAATCCCTGTCCTCCAGGAGCTTGCAATCTAAGCTTACGATCTGTCTTCAAGGAGCTTACATTCTAAGGTCCCTATCTCACATACATACTGATAGATAGATAGATAGATAGATAGATAGATAGATAGATAGATAGATAGATAGATAGATAGATAGATAGATAGATAGATAGATAGATAGATAGATAGATAGATAGATAGATAGATAGATAGATAGATAGATAGATCCCCCCTGTCAGCACCTTAACCATCAGGGAGACAGCAATCAAACTTCTTACACGTTGGTACTAAACACCTCTTGGATTACACTCTATATATCCAGACGTTTTTAACATCTTCTTTCGGGGCTGTACCTCCCCAGGTTAGTTTGACCCGTATTTTTCTGGCACTGAGAGAAGTTAAGACCATTTTGGCAGGAGGTTTCCAATCTCTCCATCAAATTAGCAGGACAACCAGTGAATTTAACGAAGTCTACTATTCTTCTTTTCACACCAGTTCCCGAAGTCCCTTAACTACTTGCCGACCGCCGCAAGTAAATATACTGCGGCGGTCAGCCCTGGCCAGGCAAAGTGACATATATATACGTCACTAGCCTGTCACCGGCTTGTGAGCCAAAAGCGGGCGAGCGCGCGCCCACTGAGGCGCACGCCCGCCACAGCTCGTTCACTAAGGAGTCCGTGCGTGTGACCAGCGGACCCGATGTCCGCCGGTCACTCGGCGATCGTCGGTAGAGCGGGAGAAAGGCAGGCGGCTAATGTAAACAAGCCGCCTGCCATTCTCCCCTGTGTAAATATGGAGATCAGACGGTTCTACTATGTAGAACCGTTGATCTCTGTTTTTACAATAATAGACATGTCCCATCACAATTAGAAACACGCCCCTAGGACACACTCAACCCCTCCCTCTCCAATACAGTTAACCCCTTCCCTGCCAGTGTCATTTTTACAGTAACAGTGCATATGTATAGCACTGATTACTGCAGTAATGTCACTGGTAACCCCAAAAGTGTCAAAAATGTCAGTCAAGGGTCCGATCTGTCCGCCGCAATGTCGCAGTCCCGCAAAAAAAATCACAGATCGCCGCCATTACGCGTTAAAAAAAAAAACACCAAAAATGACAAAAATCTTTCCCTTTGTTAGTAAACGCGATAACTTTTGCGCAAACCAATCAAAATACGCTTTTTGCGATTTTTTTTACCAAACATATGTAGCATAAAACAAATTGGCCGAAAATGTTAAAAAATTTTGATTTTTACATTTTTTTTGGGAGTTTCATATAAAAAAATGTGAAAAATATTGTTATTTTTGCAAAATTTACGCTCTTTTTTTGTTTATAGCGCATGATCAAAAAATCGCACAGGTGATCAAATACCACCAAAAGAAAGCTCTGTTTGTGGGAAAAAAAGAACGTCAAATTCGTTTAAGTACAGCATCCCACGACCGCGCAATTGTCCGTTAAAGTCACGCAGTAAAAAAATCACAAAAAAACGCCTGGTCAGGAAGAGGGTAAAATCTTCCGGGGCTTAAGGGGTTAAGCCTGTCATAGACAGATCCAATCTTGGCCAGTTCAGCAGGGACCAGCTGAGACTCAATCCATCTATAGGCAGGCTCGTTGTACCAAAGTCAATCCATCGATCGGCTTGGGTACAATCAGCCTGTTGGGTTTTTTACATGTAATTACTGGCAGGGGCTAAAGCCGCTAGCATTAATTATTGTGTTCTGCTGGCCCGGCCCGACTGTGTTGATAAAGGGAATAGAGACATTTTCTGTCCATCAACCCATTGTGGAAGGAAAGAAAATGACATAATCTTTGGCCTGCTTAACTATTCAGAAAAGCTTATCCATACAACCTGTGTTGCTACTCAGTGAGTAATAGCTCCTAATTCAAGGTCTTCCTCTATCCCTTTCCCCCAAATTATTACTGGACTGGATTCCATGATGCTAATGGAAGAATTTTTCAGATTATTAATAACTCTATGACTCACTTCTCTGCCAAATGGGAAGTATGGTCATCCAATCATCACCTACTGTACATCTCAACTAAATGCTGTAGCCCTTTTTGTAAATCATTTTGGATTTTCAACTTTTTGAGCTTATGCCCTAGTATTGAGGGTATATTTCCATATATCCTTGTGGCATGTATGATATACATTATGGCGATGGAATACTATCTGGAAAATTATGTGATGCTTCATCAAAGTTTGTTTTGTTCTTTAATGTGTAACCCTTCATAATTGTATACTTTTTGTATCATATGTTTTTGATTGCAAACAGAAAATGATGGGAATCCAAAATGTTATAGTTGTCACTGAACAAAAAGTGAGGGGACATCTTTCAAGGAGACACCTGGGAACGCTATCTCACTCCTTTCACTTTGGGTTTTCTTCTCACTTCCTTTTGTGCCTCCAGGGCTGGAAGCAAAGGATATACTGCCTTCTAAGAGGGCAAAAAATTCTAATTGGGCTTCTACAGACCTGATTATCTTATCAATGATATGTACAAGCACCAAGAATTCAACTATTAGACAATCCATTGTTGGAATAGACAATAGAATACAATGGAACTCAATGCAATAGTCTTCTATGAGTGCCCACAAGCTGATATGTTGTGGTGTCTTGGCTAATGAACTACACGTTATTTGTGTTTAAAGATTAGATCAAAATCAGACTGACATGAACGATACCTTTCTTTCTTTCTGCCAAGAGTTCCCTGTATAACAGATTAGACAATTATTGTGTAGTCCAGACAGGACATTGACTTCCATTGCTCTCCCTTGCTTGCCGTCTGACTACATCCCAGGTCATACATTACCCAATTTCAGATGACTCTATTTAATGTACAGGGGCGAGAAATCCAAATGTTTTTGATTCTTTTACTGGGACTACCTTGATTAAAAACCACTTAAAGCGCAGTTCCGGCCACAACATTTTTTTTTCAATAAAAATACCCCCGGGACAGTCCGGGCTAGTACATTCCACAATGGATAGCCTCTGTAATGTCCCGGGTCGCACTTACCTTTTAGAAGAAATATTTACCTTGAAAATTTCTTCTCCAGCGTTGCCATCTCGGATGTGGGCAGCTGAAGCCAGCGTGCCCTCTTCTGCCTCCTCTTCCATGTCCTCTTCTCCCAGAATGCGCCTGCACCGGCCCCGCTCATCACTTCCGGTGCGGGCACGTCATCCCTCCACAGCTTCTGGGCATGCCCAGAAGCTGTTTAGCAGGGAATGAGGCGCCGCTCCGGAACTGACGAGCGGGGCCGGTGCAGGCGCATTGATTCCTGGGAGCGATGACGTTCAGCTCCCAGGAGTCATCGAAAGCCAGAAGTGACGAGTGGGGCCGGTGCAGGCGCATTGATTCCTGGGAGCGATGACGTTCAGCTTCCAGGAGTCATCGCAAGCCGGAAGTGACGGCGCGGGACACGGCCGCAGAGGGAGGAAGTGGAAGAAAGGTGAGTATATTTTTCTTCAATAACAAGGTAAGTAAACAAAAAAAAAAAATCGTAACTATCCATTTCTTTTTCAGGTGACCAAAAGCAAGCGGATGGCCCAAAATCGATTATGTCGATTTTGTGGCCGGTACTCCACTTTAAGCTGGATACACACTGTACAATTTTCTTTCGATTTTTTTCCTTTAGATTTACCAAAACCGTATAATATGAGGTCACACCTAAACACTTTCAATTTGTATGCAATCAGACAGGCCCTTGCACTACATAGAAAAGGTAAATCTAAAGGAAATTGATTTTTTTTTTTTCAAATATCAACTTTTTATTCAGGAATTTGCAAAAATATACATCGTTTTTTCAGTATCTCATACTTTTCCAACTTAATGTACAGTATAACATCTTCTTTTGCTATTACATTAAATTCCCTTCTTTTTCCTCCCACCCCATAAAAAGTAAAAAAAAAACTATTAATAATCTTGCTAACAGAGATTGAGTCATTCCTTGGTTTTATTTTACAAATATTGTTTCCCTTCTTCAGAGTTTATGAAATCGTTCCATGATTTCCAGATTTTCTCATATTTTTCTTGCCTATTTTGTGTCGCGGCGATTCATTCTTCTAATCTCCTATTATCTTCTATCCTATTTATCCAATCAGTTACCGATGGAGATTGTATTTTTTTCCAACAACCCGGAATGCCTGCCTTGGCCGCATTTATCAGGTGTGGGATCAACGATCTTTCATATTTAATTGCTGGTATATCCGATATATTTAGTAAGAAAAAGGTCGGGCTCTCTTCTATTTCATATTCCACAACTTTCTGAACTATAGATTTCACTCCCGCCCAATATGCTTTTATCTTAGAACAGGTCCAGAAGATATGATACAGTGTGCCCACTTCTTTTCCACATCTCCAGCATTGATTAGATTGATTTGGGTACCACTTTTGTCATTTTTTGGGCGTGATGTACCATCTTGTTATAAGCTTATAGTCACTAGCCTGTCAAGGTACAGTTCAAATCTGCCTCCCACTCTCTCACCCAAGGCAGTTCCGGTTGTTCCTCTGGGTTTGTCAGTATACCATATGCGATCGATAGAGTACGTAGTAGGATCCCTGGCTTTACGCAAGCCTGCTCAAATCTCGTTAGTACTCTATCGAAATCTTCTGGTTTCGGTATGGATACCAGATAATAATGTAATTGGGTTGCTTGCCAAAATGGCATATTATATGGTCCTTCCTCCTCCATCAATTTGGTCACTGAGGGCCACTTTTTTTGTATTAAGAATGATGACGCCTGTTCCTGTTCTTTTCCCCTTGATGTTATGAACTGTCTATTATCTAGTCCCGGGGGGAACTGAGGATTGCCTAGTATTGGAAATAAGGGGGATCTGTCCGTTGTCAATTTAGGGTATATGTTTGGTCTTGTACAAATACGTAGTGTATTTCCTATTATTAAATGGTGTTTTAGGTTTTTGGGCAGATCTCGGTAGCACCATATAGCTCTTTTCAAATTTACCTCTGTTTGTGCTTGTTCCAATTCTACCCACAATTTAGACTCCGAATGGTGCCACCAGTCCAAGATCCTACTTACATGTGTAGCCTGGTAGTATGCTCGTATATCTGGGAATGCTAAGCCCCCTTTTTTTTTGGTAAGGTCAGAATTCCTCTTGCTATACGTGCTTTTTTGTGTGACCAAATATACTTTATGAATAACGAATGTATCGCCTTAAAGAATCTGTTTGGTATCTTGACTGGCAATGCTCGAAAGAGGTATAAAAATTTTGGCAATACAATCATCTTCAGCAAGTTGCATTTACCAAACCATGACTGCATCCCTCCGTGCCATTGTTCTAAAAGTCTCTTAGTCATTGCTATCAGGGGCAAGAAGTTGAGATCAAAAACTATTTTTCAATATTTGTATTTGGTTCGAAGACATCCCCACTCCCATTGCCTCTGATTTCCCAAAGTTAATTTTCAGGTTCGATACGGCTCCATATCTTTTGAATTCTTGTATCAGATTCGGCAGTGAGATACCTGAGTTAGACAATGAAAATAACATATCGTCTGCGTAGGCGGCTATTTTGTATTGTTTTTCCTTTATTCTCACTCCCTCAATGTCTGGATTCAGACGGACTCTGCAAAGGAAGGGTTCCAATGTCAAGGCAAAAAGAAGGGGTGACAGTGGGCACCCCTGCCTTGTGCCGTTCTTTATTGGAAACGCGTCTGATATTATCCCATTGGCTTTCACTCTAGCTATTGGGTTTGTATATACTCTGGTTATCTTATCTAGCATCGAGTTTCCCAGCCCAATATATTTGAGCACCGCAAACAGGAAGGGCCATCCGACCCTGTCAAATGCCTTCTCTGCGTCCGTGCTCAGCACCACACACGGGGTCTTCCTCTCATTTACTATTTGAATCAGGTTGAGTATTCTTGTGGTATTATCTTTTGCTTCTCTTGATGACATAAAGCCTACCTGGTCTAGATGTATTCATTTTGGCAAAATTCTTGCCAGTCTGTCTGCTAACACCTTGGTGAATATCTTCAGATCTACATTCAATAAAGATATTGGTCTATAGCTGCTACAGGCAGCTGGGTCTTTACCTTCTTTTAATATTAATGAGATGTGTGCCGTAAGTGTATCCCTATTTAGTGTCCCGTCTAGTTCTGTCGCATTATACAACTTTACCAGGTATGGGCCTAAAGTATGGAACAGTAACTGGTAATATTGTGTTGTTAAGCCATCCGGTCCTGGTGCTTTCCCTGGCTTCATTAACCTTATTGCTTGTTGTACTTCCTCTATAGTAATTTCCTCTTCTAAAAATTCTTGTTCTTCCTCTGACAATTTAGGTAAGTGAGACTGATTTAAATACCTTTCAATTTCCTGTTGTGTAGGTGTCTCTACTTTTAAATTGTATAGTGAGGCATAATATTTCTCAAATGTTTCCGTTATTTGTATTGGTAGGGTTTTCTTAGTCCCTTCTGCTGTTACAATATAAGGTATATATGATCTCAACTTCTGCCCCTGGACCGTCTTTCCACATTTATTTCCCGCTTCATAGTTTAATTTACGGCACCTTTGTATATCTGCCTTAGCCTTATATTGTAGCAAGTCTGTAATCTGCTTTCTGGTCGTCACTAAGTCTGTCCATATTGTTCCTGAAGGGGATTGTTTGTGTTTTGTTTCCAGAACCCTCAGTCTGTCTAATAATTGCCCCATTTGTTTATTTCTTTCCCTTTTTATACGCGCCCCGTGCTTGATAAGGATCCCTCTAATTACTGCCTTATGGGCCTCCCAAAGGGTGCCCATCTTGCAGTCGATTTGGTCGTCAATCTCAAAATAAGCTTTTAGCTCCTGCATTACTTCCCTTAGTATTTCTTCCTTTTGCAATAAGCTCTCGTTCAGCCTCCAGCATTGTCTTTTCTGTAAGGGGTTCTCTGTTAAGCTATATACTATTGTTATAGGTGCATGGTCTGACCAGGTGATACTGTTAATGTCTGATTTTTTCACTGCCTGCAGCTGAGCGTGAGGTATTACAAAATAGTAAATTCTCGAATAATTCTTATGTGGTATTGAGTAAAACGTATAGTCTTTTCTAGAGGGGTGCTGTAAGCTCCACACATCAATCAACTGGAATTTATAAAGTGCCTTTGATATGCGTCTGCTTATTCCCGTGGAGAGTGCCGAGGTCCCAGAGGAGGTATCTACTGCCGGCATCGGGGGTACGTTAAAGTCCCCTCCTAATATCAACTGGCCCTCTGCGAAGCTCATGAGATTGGCTAGAATTCTCGATATAAACACATCCTGTCGTTTATTAGGCGCGTACAGTGTTGCTAGCGTTACTTGATTTTCACCTATCTGTCCTTTTACAAATAAAAATCTTCCCTCTGGGTCTAATCTACTGTCCTGGAGAGTCCATGGAACATCCTTTGCTATCAATATCGCTAACTCCACGTGATTTTGCATGCAAATTCGTAGAGTGGTATGTATATGGGAAAAACTTGTTTTTAAGGTAAGTTAATTTATCTGTCCTGAAATGCGTCTCTTGTATTAATGCTATACTAACTTTATGCTGTTTCAGTTCCTTTAATAGTATCTGTCTTTTTTCTGGCACATTTAGCCCTTTAACATTGTAAGAAGTGATTTTTACATCCTCCATCTCCGTTCACGCAAGAAAAAAAAAAAAAAAAACCCCAACTAATTGACGACCGAGAGGTTCCGGTCCCTAAAAGGTACCGATTCCTCCCCCCGTCAAACTGGATAGTTATTCTATCCTTATCTCACGCGGCGTTGCGGTGGATTTTTTTCCTAAATAGGGGCCTACCCCGGCGTGACCCTCCGCTGCCTTCTTGCACCTCCGACTTATTCAATTTTAATATAAAAGGAGAGAAAAAATAAAAATCCTACCGGTACCTCTATTCTAGTCCTTTCCCCGCCCCCAAAGGGGGAATGGGATAAGGGGGAAGCGGGAAAAAGACAACCCAACAAGGAGGGGGGGAGAGAAGAGAGAAAGACCCAACCATTTCCCCCATCCCTCCCCCCCCCCGGCCCCTCCACCCAGAGGCGTAACTAGAACCTTCAGGGCCCTGATGCAAGAAACCATGAAGGGCCCCCCAGACCCCTGGCCGGGGGCCCTTATCTTCAAGCCCAGGGCTCTTCCCACTAATCCTGGGGCTCTTTACACTCGTTCCATGGCCTTTTATTACGGTCCCGCAGCAGGATTCTTTCACAAGTTCTGCAGTGGGCCCCCTTCCTGCAATCTTGTGGGCCCCCTTCCTGCAATCTTGGGGCCTCCCCACAGTGGTGCAATGCCAGGGTCCGGTCGCAAGTGTGACCTTTGCGATCCTGGAAGTTCACCCACTGGTTTGCTACCGGGCCCCCTGGAGCATGGGGCCCGGTAGCGATTGCAACCCCTGCAACCCCTGTAGTTACGCCCCTGCCTCCACCCCATCCCCAACCCTGTAGGCACCTGCAGGGGATAGGTAGGTACTACATTTTCCCCATCTTATGCTTTCAATGCTACCATTCTCTTGTATAATTTCGTATAGCATCATATCTTGATACACATATAATATTCTTATCCCCATATTTCCAAAAAGAAAAAACAAATATAAACAAAAAAAAAAAAAAAAAACACTAGTGACAATATCTAAACCAGGTAAAAAAAAAAAAAAAAATTACCTCTCATTAAATTTTTAAAGTGATTACTTAATAATACCTGATAGTAACGTGATGGGATACTATGTGTTTGAGGGATGGGAGAGGAAAAAAAAAAGAAAGGGGAGGAAAAAAATTTTTCTCCCTTTCCTTTCCCTTCCTTTCTCTCTCCCTCCCTCATGTGCTTGATTTAAAAGGGAGGTTCCCAAAAAAAAAGGGTATTCCTCCTAAGTGTGTAAAAAAAAAAAAAAAAAAGGAGTAAAAATGGTGTAAAAATGCTGGCAAAACTCTCGTGGGTGTTTTCAATTATAAGAGAGAGGAAAAAAAGTCCTCTCATTGGATTACAAAAATAAATTACTTAATAGTGAGGGGGTGTGTTGTGTATAGGAAAAAAAAAGGGGGGGGAAGGGAAAAAAGGGGAGAAACCCTTTCTTCGCCAAAATGTATCTAAGATATGTTAACAGTTAGGAAAGTCTCTCCTCTGCCATATTTCTTCAAGATTGTTCATCTCTCTCTTATCACTCCTTCTTCTAATGTGTCAGTCCTTTTCTTTTGTTGCTGGGGGTACTCAGAAACTCCTTCCCTAGGTATACGACTCAACCAGTTGGTAACCTGTATGGGTTCTGTCTCTATAAATTGAAAGAATGCAGCTCTGTCCTGGTAGGCTCTAAGATTGAAGTATCTGCCGTTTCTATGGAACGTTACATAGAAGGGAAATCCCCATCTGTACATGCACCCCGCTTTTCTAGCCATATCCAGTAATGGTCTTAGGATCGCTCTTCTCCGCAATGTTCCTCTGGATATATCTGAATATATCTTTACTGGTACCCCTTCCATTGTTAAGTCTTGGGCCTCCCAGGATAGTCTCAGGATCATCTCTTTATGCGTATAGTGGTGTATTTTACAAATCACGTCTCTAGGTCTCTTTTCTTCTTTACTTCTAGGGCCGCTGGTTCTATGGATCCTCTCTATTTCAAGGTTCCCTGGGTATTTGTCTTTTAGTACCTGTTTAAAGATCTCCTTCGCTGCCTCGGTTAGTTTTTCATTACCAATAGATTCAGCTATACCTCGTAGTCGCAGGTTACTACGACGACTTCTATTTTCTATATCCTCCAGCTGTAGTTGTATTGCGTCCTCTGTTTCTTTTTGGGTGTCTTGTTTTAACTCTAAAGCTAGCAATCTTTCTTTTATCGAATTAATGGATGTCTCCTCTTCTACTAGACGGGCTGTGATGTCTTGTATATCTTTCTTTACCTCTTGTATTTCTTGCTGGTGTTTTTCCTCTATTCTACTAATCATTTGTTCGATGTCCGCTTTTGTCGGTGATGCCTGTAACATGGCTTTAAGTTCAGAGTTCTGTGTAGCGGTCTGTGTAAGTATGCAAGATATCGGGGTCTCTCTTTGGCTGCTCATTATACTATTAGCCTCTCCTTCTATAGAGGGGGTGGTTTCCAGTGAATTTGGTATATCACTGGCTTCTGGACTTGTAAATGTCAGTTTTACACCTTTAGAGGATTTCTGGCTGTTAGTGAAAAAACGGTCAATTTCTCCTTCCATTTTATTTGTCTTTGTTTTTCCTGTTTTTCCTGCACTCTTCCTTCCTTTCCGTCTTTTAGTAAGTGTCATCCTCCTCTCTTATCCCTTAAAGAATCAAGGCTTTTCCTCTCTAGATATGCTTCGGAGACTTAAGCTTCCTTCCCCTCTATTGGGTGGACTTCCGTCTGTCTCCTTTCAATTAGCCCGGACTAATAGTTATGGCCTTCACCTGTTGTCTCTTGTCTTTTTACTTCGGTCGTGTGTTTCTTTATGTCTCCTGTTTACTTTTGTGGACTGCTAAAGTAGATAGCCCCCTCTCTACCTTCCAGCTTTTTATACACTTTCCTGGTAGTTCAGCTCCCTTTACTAAACTACTTTTTCTTTATAATTTTTGGCAGTCTCTTACTCTCCCTTTAGTCACACATAGAGAGCGTTTGAATAATGTGCATCATTTCATGTTAATCACGGCTTTAAATATGCTCTGCGGTACTCACAGATATTTGGTAGAGCCAGAGAGGGTAACGGGCTATCCGTCTAGGTGCTCCGTGCTGTAATGGATAGGGCTGTCACATCCCTCCCGGTCCGAGGTGTCCGCCTGTCCCTGTGTCGGAGGTGTGAGTGCTCAGTGCTGCAGGTGACCCACTCCTTCACCTGCAACCTTCCCTTCGGTTTTTGTTTCTCTCACCTCTCCTCACAGTGCTCCGCGTCTCCTCAACGCCGCTGGAGCCGACAGTGAAGGTACCTCCCCCTTCTTCCCGGACCGCGGCTGTCCACCCCAGGCTGGTATCGATGTATAGAGGTTTCTCCGTTTCCTCTTTGTCCCTCCTTCAGCAGTGTGGGAGCTCGGAGCCCGCGGTGGCACATTCCTCCACCCGTAGTCCTGCTCCGTATGGCTCCCGGCTCCCTCGTATCTCTCCTCGGCGTCTCCTATTCCTCCAGCGTCGGAGGTGCAGCCGGCTACGGAGAGAGTCACTGAGCGCGCCTTCACATGGCCGCTTCCGGGTACGCCCCCAGGAAATTGATTTTGAACAATAAAAGTTGTATAGTGTGTATCCAGCTTTAGGCTGGAGTGGAGTCACACCTTTGCACTGTGGGAATTCATATTGCTTGTTCTGGTACTACAGCGCCATTCATTCTTATCCATTGGTCTACCAGGGCATTTTTTTTTTATTTTTCCTACACATGCTAAAATGTTCATTTTTTGATGGAAATGCCCTTAAACCATCAAATAATTCTATCATTTCTGAAAGCAGAGGCCCTCTACAATAAAATGCTGGCAGTTACATTTTTTATGTTGTACGATATTTGCATGGCTGTATATCAAATGCAAATTTTCAGGAAAGAAATACATTAAAATTAATTTTAGTGCAAACAAACAAAATAGAATACCCATTTTTTTTTTTTTTTTTTTGGAACATATAAAAGATGGTGTTGTGTCGAGTAAATAGATACCAAACATGTCAAGCCTTAAAATTGTGTGTGGAATCTCAAAAAGGTGCCTACAGTTTTCCATAGGCCACAATTTAAAAGTCTTTACTGGTTATCGGTTTAGAGTTCATAGTGAACTATGGCCCTAGAATTCCTATTCATTCTGACATTCGTGGTGATACCTCACATGTGTGGCACAGTTTATGCATACATACTCATTTGTGCCTTATGCTGTGCATTTGTGTGTACAGGGGTGGTGCTTTTTATTAAAACATTAATTGATTTTTTTTGTTTTAATAGAATTTATTTTTATTTTACCTTTTTTTTTTTTTTTTCACCGCATATCTCTTTTTAGAGTATTGGTTAGTATGAACCTAGCCCATACCTCCCAACTTTAGAACCTGAGAATGGGAGACCTGTGTGAGTGTGGTTCATTCACGCTGAATATTGGGTGTGGCTTAATTGGATCTGAGCCTATTCACTGTATACACCACATTCATTTCCTGCATTCCGCCTCCAGGCAGTCCTTTAAATATGTTTTAATACCCAGTTGGGGGCACAGCTTCTGTATCTTGTGACCACTGTGACTGGCTCTGACAATCCCACTGGCTCCCGATCAGAAGCCTTGACTGCTGAGAGCTATTGGTGTCTCAGCACACAACCTGCCGTGGAGACATATGTGTGGCAGCTGGGCCTTACAGTCCATCTTTCTTGCTATCACATACACTATATTGTCAAAATTATTGGGACGCCTGCCTTTACACGCACATGAACTTTAATGGCATCTCAGTCTTAGTCCGAAAGGGTCAATACTGAGTTGGCCCACCCATTGCAGCTATAACAGTTTCAATTCTTCTGGGAAGGCTGTCTACAAGGTTTAGGAGTGTGTCTATGGGAATGTTTGACCATTCTTCCAGAAGCGCATTTGTGAGATCAGGCACTGATGAGGACAAGAAGGCCTGGCTCGCAGTCTCCGCTCTAATTCATCCCAAATGTCTTCTACCCAGTTGAGGTCAGGACTCTGTGCAGGCCAGTCAAGTTCCTCCACCCCAAACTCGCTCATCCATGTCTTTATGGACCTTGCTTTCAAAACATTCACATATACACACTCCTAAACCTTGTGGACAGCCTTCCAAGAAGAGTTACAGCTGTGATAGCTGCAAAGGGTGGGCCATCTCAATTCTGAGCCCTAAAGACTAAGACTGGGATGCCATTAAAGTTCATTTTAATGTAAAGATAGGCATCCCAATACTTTTGCCAATATAGAGCATATGCATTATGTGATTGGCAAGAGGTTAAAGTTGTTGGGGACTACATAGCAAACAGCAACTGCTGAGATAATAAACACCATGGTGTATGTATTTACAGTAGCCTACGGAATACAGGGATCAGGACTAAATACCATACTGTAAATCAGACTGTATACAGGGCAGCAGTCAGAAGTATGTAATGTACAACATAGTTCATAGAATACACAGGCCAGAAGTAGAACACACAGAACAAGATATAGAGTGTAGAGGTCACGAGTATGTATGGATAGCTTTTTTACTTTTAGAGCCGGTTCACACTGAGGCGATCCGACTTTGGGGGGCGACCTGTGAAGTCGCGTGCACCGCTGTGCACCGCGACTTCGGCGCGACTTGCAGAGACCTCACATAAAGGAAGTCTATGCAAGTCGCTCCCAGGTCGCCCCAAAGTAGTACAGGGCCCTTTTTCTAAGTCGGACCGACTTGTGTCGCTCCTATTAGAACGGGTTCTGTACTACTCAATGGACCGCGACCTACCGCGACTTGTCAGGCTGACAAGTCGACTGACAAGTCGCGCTAGTCTGAATGGGCTCTTAATACATAGTATTTATTGTCTTTTGTAAGAATAAAATACACAACTGTATAACCATATAACAGCATACAAGAAAGAAATGTCCTGCATAGACACAGGAAAAGAAAAAGGGGCTATTGAGTTAACAAAAATGTGGCAGCGGGATATTATGGTGAAATTTAACTATATAGCTTTATTGGAAAAAAAGTATACCATAAAAGTAAATTTAAACATACCGGACAGGAAAAAATATACCAGAACCACATCTAGTGCATGAAAACATGCTAACATCAAACAAAAAACACGCAAAACATTCAACAACACAAAACAAGGAAATCCTCCGGACGCCAGGAATATCCACCACACAGGGGGATTACCAACAGCAATCTGCCGTTTCTTGACTTGTAAGCTATGTGATGTATATGGAAATTCCCATGGGTGGCCCCCTGGGAGCATGAGCTATGGAAGCATATATCTGAAGGGAAAGACTAAATGAGGGAAGTATGGCATGGAAATAGGTGCTGGGGCCCTACTAAGATGCCCCCGGCTGCTATACAATCTTGCTTTCCTTGGGGAATTCCCTAAGTATAGCTAAATGTCCAGTATCATAGTGGCAATTACTTGTAGGGCTATAATTAATCTCCAAAAAGGCAGTTCAACTTAGCTGAAATGCTAATTCCATGAAACCATGTCCCAAGGAATGAGGTTGTTAACAGCCGATATAAATTACTGCTTAGCCCGTGCCAACAACGATTGTGCATCAACACTGATTGTATAAATGTACCCAGGCATATATGAATAGACAGTCCTACTGAAGAAAATACCATGAGCAAATATCGGCTTCCACTTCTGCTGGATATAGAATAGATACGATATACAATAAGCATCAACTAATGTGTAACACTAGAGCGTCTGTGGAGTGCTCTACGATCACTGGGGATATAGGTACTTTACCCTCCTGCAAAGTGTCAGTCACTCGCTCAGGTCTACTGTGATCCTTGGCCATTGTGCTCCGGGGATATAGTGGAATCCCAAATGGTATCCTCCCAAACCATTAAGGCATGCCTGTGTCTAGAATTGGTTCGGTTTGTTCGAGGTACAGAAAAACAAACTCCCTTCATCCGTCCTGACTTCATTCACATACCCACTAACCGTCCGGGGATGTCGTAGATGGCGTCACGGTAAAGGTCCTTCGTCTGATTTTCTTATAGTGTGTACTGGGCTTATGACTACGATACAGAATGCAATGTACACAGCTCATAATGCAGATAACATATAAGGTAGCGGGCATTCAACATGGATCCTCCAGCCAAAGGCACTGGAAAATACCATCACAGATCAGCAGAAAGGGCAAAAGAACCGCTCCAGTGATAAGGTAATCCCAACCATCAAAATAAGGTGCAGCAAGGATCCGCAGTCAAGGCAACTATAATGTATAGAGAGAAATAGCCGCACTCCAAATTGAAGGTGAAAAATATAAAATCTGTTTTATTCGTATCCAAAAGATAAAATCATTTCAAAGTGTATCCATAATATAGTCAGAGACAAGAGATGAACGCATAGTAGTTGACGCGTTTCACGGATAAACGTCCGCTTAGTCGTAACCATAATATGAAAATATGGAAAATACCAACCACAACCCTGAGAGCCAGGATCATCTAAGAAGGAGGAAAAAGAAAAAAAAAAAGAAGAAAAGTGAAGGAGATAAGAAACAAAGGCCGACCAAGTAAGAAAGAGACACTCGCTCCCTAGGCCTCAAAATATACATCAAGTTTTAAATGAAATATGCTGATATCTACTCAAAGGTTCCAACCTACCAGGTCTTTTCAAACTTCTGGAGGACAGTTGCAAGGTTTTCATGTAGCATTATCCACGTAATATTTTTCTTTGCCTGTGCCAGAGACACATACGGTTTTCTTCCATGGTTTGGCAATAATCATTTTGGCCCCCAGCAAGATGAAAAAGATCACGCGTACAGATTTCTCAAAAATGTACTGATTATGAACTTCCTGAAGACCACTCATTTTTCCTCCTACATAACTCAAATATACCTATTAAAACCTATGAGAAATCAGTTTTGCGGCACCTCATCAACGCCGCTAAAACTTGATTTTCTTCAAAATGGAGAGACCCACACCCTCCTACTCTGTCACTATGGTTGTCAAAAATTCAAGATATAAATGCAATGGAAGACGTAATACTCTCATCCCATAACTGAAGATTACAATAAACCATGGTTTTATTGGAATACCTTGAAGTACTCAGCCGAGGGAAAGACTTTACTTGAAACCAGTTGTTGAATTATGACAATTGTCATTCTGGATGCCTGCTACTTACCCCCTTCCCTCCTTTATTTTTTTTTAATTTATTTTATTTTTAATTTTTATTGTTACTTCCCCTACTTTTATTATGACCAAGTCTAATCTATGTAGCACTGCCCCCTTGAGGACTGCTGGATAATACACTCTCAGGTCCCCCTGGGTTACTGTTAGCAACACTGGCATTCACAGATTAACACTTTACTTCTGGGCTCAGTCAATGATCAATCCAGGGGTATGTAGTTGTTTTTGTTGTTTTATTTTAAATAGGGATGGGAGAAGGGAAGAGTGGGATACTCCAAACTGAACTATTCACAATAGATGAGGACTTCTGTCTGAAGATGCAGGCCGGCTGCAGATTCAGCTTTCCACTAGATAAATTAAGGTTAAGTCTCTGTACAGACGACTTAATTGGATAGATTATCTTCGGGATACCTGCCTAGTATCCCCTTTAACTCCACAGACTGACACCTGTCCTCTGACTATCCTACACTGGGGTGGCCCCCCTCAGGTCAGGCCCCTAGACATGATCCCCTGTACTCACGATACTGTTTTTTGAGTGTCTCCAGTGTCTCTACCCCTCCAGTCAGTTCTCCTGGACCTCTGGGTTCAGTTCCTTTCCTCTGGTCCCTAGGCCTGACTGCCTGGGACCACGTCCCACTGCTACAGAGAAGGAGGCAGCCGCAACCCTCCCTCCAGGACTCTGCTCACCAGCCAAAGACCCCGCAGCACGTGCTGCTGGATTTTATACAGTATCCCATAATGCACCGAGACAGCCAGTCTCTACCAATCACTGGGACTGTATCAAGGCCTGTGTACTCATTGGTCAGGTCTCCTCCCACTGTCCAACATGCCTCCCTATTGGACCAGTGTGAAAACACTATCTAGACCCAATGAATCACACACTGAGCACACTGAGCAGACCTCACTCCCAGATCCTGCTCTCTGGTAGGCAGAAAGCAATATAGATTTGCCTGCTGCTCCTCTGATAGGCAGACAGAGCCAAAACTATACTCTCTCACTAGCACCTCCCTAGGAGGGTGCTACATCTATACATTCATTTTGGTTTGGGGAATTCCACTGCTATCTACCACACTATTCTTAGCAGTGGAATTCCCCAAACCAAAATGAATGTATAGATGTAGCACCCTCCTAGGGAGGTGTTAATGAAAGTGTTTATTTTTTTGTGCTATGTACCACACTATTCTTTTATTTTTTCCTGAGAATTTATTCATTAATGTTCTTTTACTACATTTTTTTTTGTTCTTCTGCTACAGTCAGTGTTGGGGTAGTTACTCAAAAAATGTAACTAGTTACTAGTTACTAATTACTTCTGTAAATTGTAACGAGATTACTTTACTAGTTACTGCATTTGAAAAGTAACTTCCCTACTTATTACTTTACTTTCCTCTTTCTTAATTGACCGTGTAGAAGAAGATCCATGGCACTCTTTCTGCATAGAGTTTATTGTATAAACACAGGCTTTGGGAAACATGAGAACAAAACCTGAAAAAACAGAATAAAACATAAAGTGCACCAAAAAGTCATAAACTTCATCCCTCTCTATTCTTCGAAATAACGATTGTATCGCACGGCTTGGGTAACGCAGGAAAGCGCGTTCCTATAGCCTAGTAAAGTAGTGTAGTTACCTCCTATAGCCTAGTAAAGTAGTGTAGTTACCTCCTATAGCCTAGTAAAGTAGTGTAGTTACCAATATTAGTATTGTAACTAGTTACATTACTTAGTTACCAAAAAAAGTAATGTAGTTACTGTAATCCGTTATGTAACTAGTTACCCCCAACACTATAGGCTACAGTGAATATTGATATTATCTGGATGTTCGAATATAAAAAAAATATTTCTTTCTATTAAATAATGAATATTAAAAAAAAAAAAAGGATCAAGCGTTAAAGACTACTCAACTGAAATATTTAGAATGGCAATTTGGGGTGTCTAAATAACCGGCACGCCTGTGACTACGCAGCAAAGCAAAGATACCATTCCAAAAACTATGAATCCTTGGAAACTCCCACTCTACATGGTACATAGATCCCAACAGATTACACCCTCGAAAACATAATGGAAGTGGAGGATACAGTCTTGCCAGTCGTGTCATACCTAAATACCAGCGGGTAAGAACCATCAAACTAGCTTCCGTTAAGCCAACATTCATGAAAGCAGGAAAATAGGGATCACTTTTTAATGATAAAAGGTGGAGCCTTTTTTGAAAAATTACACAGTTGCTCTATATTGTGAAATGATCTTCATTTTTACAGCTTATTATAGACACACTGCACCAACACGTTTTATGTGTAGGTAAAGTTCATATTCTCACGCTTTCTTCCCTTATAGCAACACGTTTCATGACTATATCCGTCATATCTGCACCTTTTTTTGCTGGAGGGCACCTATGAGGCTCTGTTGGCCTCACCTTCAGGGGTTAGGTTTATTTTAAGAATGGGAATTTCATGTATTAGGCCATGGTTCTATTTTTATCCAGCGGAAGGTAAATTGGACCTCCGAGCTGTTTGCGCATAACAAAAACAAGAGAACTACCCTGGGGCAGAATAAACTACTTCTGGACCGCCCACTGTAAATATATGTCATTACTTTGACATTATATACCGTGGTTATAGTAGCAGATAGCTGCTATAACCCCGGTATTTTCTTAAACAGTAGGCAATCTTTTTTCACATAAAAGTGGTCCCAGTGGTCCCAACTTTTATGGGCAGCTAGAGAGGTGTTTAGATTGCCCCCACTCTACTCTATGCCCTTGGTGTTCTCTCAAAAGAGCAAACCTGTCAAAATCTCAAACCACGTCACTTCCGGTTACTCAACTAAATTTACTGCTTTTTTTTTTATAACAAAGGGACGGGAGACCCTAAGGGGGCATCCCCTCCCGCTCGCCGGGGTAACGATCGAGCGGCTCCCGAGCCGCATCGGTCATTACCGCAGGAAAGCCGACTGCCGGCTCTAAAACCGGTACCGGGGTGATGCCTCTAGCTAGAGGCATGACCCCGGTACAACCATTTAAAGTCAGCCGACGTAGGTCTATGTCGCTAGACGTTAAGTAGTTAATTAATTTTTTTATTAAGAAATCGCAGGGTTTTTTTTATTTCCCTTTGATTGGTTAAACTAGATGGACTTGCGTCTTTTCTCAACCTGACTAACTATGTAACTATGATCAGTGACCTATAGTGGGATTGTGATAGTGCAGTGGGCAATCTGACACTAACTGACGTTGGCTGGGAGTTACACTAACTGACTGACACAGAGATCAGTGATAATACTATACACTGTCACTGTACTAATGACACTGGCTGGGAATGGGTTAACAACTCGGGGTAATCAAGAGGTTAAGTGTGTTCCTAACAAGTGTTAATGCGTGTAATATGTGCTACTTTATACTAAATATCTGTTTGTTCCTTCTCCCTGCATTGCAGGGATAAGAAACAGAGAGATTGTTCCCTCTGTACCGAGCCCTGTGTTGTTTATCAACACAGGGCTCTGGGCTGTGATTGGACAAAGCCGATCAGCAGGTCTCTGCCATGAATCATTGCCTGAAACCTGTTGACAAAATCTCGCTGTGTCCAATCACAGTGGGAGTAGGCCGTGGGCGTACCCTGAATCCAGAAGACAGTGGCGACGTACAGGTACGTGATTGTGCCTGTATGAGCCGCCCACCCGCAGTAAAATGTGGGTGAGTGGTCGGCAAATGGTTAAAAATAATACTTCTGGGTTAATATTATTATTAATTAATATGCAGGTTTTATACAGCACCAACAGTTTACACAGCATTTTACAATAGAAAGTAAGACAATTACAATACAATTCAATACAGAAGGAATAGGAGGGCCCTGCTCACGGAGCTTACAATCTAAATGCATAACAAACATAACAGGTATAATACCTTTTAAGACTTAAGAAGCCTTAATGAGGCTCTGTAGTGAAAACCACAAGGCCCTAAGGTTTTCCCACAGCCTTGAGCGCTTCTTATGACTTCTTGCCAACTGCGGGAGCCCAACGCCAAAGGAGGGGCTTCGAATTATCCTGCGCATTGTTGATGTCATCGGGAGTTTTCACACCAGGTCTGCATCGTTAGTAACAGATCATCATTCTCGGGGCACCAGTGGAGCGCACCTCAAAATAACAGAACCATGCATATATACACTGGATGGGCGTTAAGGCCCATTCGCTCTGGTGCTGCACATATGCGTCCCAAAAAAAAAAAAAAGAATAAGATGTTGCGCTGACTGGAACCCAACCGTCATATAAGAGGGCAAGGAGAGTGGTAGTGAACAACAGATAAAATGGATGCAGCTCCTCTTAAATTAGGTCTTGGGATCCTAATGCACATATAAAAAAAACAAACACAAGAGGCAGTCTCCATCTAGGTGTAGCGATTTATTAAAAAAGCATATAAGACAATAAAAATGCACTCACTAGATAAAAGTAGATCAGGGCTTGTCATAGACCCAAATAGACCTCCATAGGATCACCATGAGGCTGCACTTCCATCAAGAACTCTGCTTCAACCAGCCACATGCTTGCTGAGCTCTGCAGCCTCACGGAGATCCTATGGAGGTCTATGATCAGCCCTGATCTACTTTTATCTAGTGAGTGCATTTTTATTGACTTTTATGCTTTTTTACCGCTTAAAGGGCTACCCCCACATACCTATTCTGCGGCATGGCGGCCCTTAAAGCGGAGTTCCACCCAAAAGTGGTCCTTTAGGTGGTCCTACCCCCCTGACATGCCACATTTGGCATGTCATTTTTTTTGGGGGGGGGGGGGGAGCGGGTACCTGTCAAAACTGTCCGCGGCGCCCTGAGCCGAAGTTCTCCTCTCCCCCTCCCTCCCTGCAATCTTATGGGACATGTCAGAGGTCCCAGAAGATTGCCGGCCAATCACGGCGCGCAGCGCGACTCGCGCATGCGCAGTGGGTACCCGGCTGTGAAGCCGCAAACTGTCACAGCCGGGTGCCCACAGCAGTGATGCCGGCGCCGAGGGAGAGGATCGAGGCTTCGGGCGGCCGCATCGCTGGACCGTTGGACAGGTGAGTCAAATGGCTGGAACTCCGCTTTAAGCACGAAATCACGTACCTGTCCGTGATTTTTTTTTTCTGTTCTGGGGCGCGCATGCATACAGCCAGGATCCCTGCTGCCGCTGCGATTGGGCACATCGGGAGCCAATCAGCGGGTCTGGCGGATGTCTGCCGGCACCCAGTGATTGTTCTGAAAGAGGCAGAACAGCGGTCTGCCTATGTAAACAAGGCAGATCTGCTAGTAAGGAAGACAGAAATCTTGTGTTTCGGCTAAGCAGGAACACAGATCTCCATCTTTCTTCAGTTAAATCATCCTCACACAGTAAGAAAGCACTCCCAGGGAACACATTTAACCCTTTGATCACCCCTGATGTTAACCCCTTCCCGGCCAGTGTCATTAGTACAGTGACAGTGCATTTTTTTTAGCACTGATCACTGTATTGGTGTCACTGGTTCCCAAAAAGTGTCACGGGTTAGTGTCAGATTTGTCCAACGCAATGTCGCAGTCCCACTAAATGTATCCCATAGTTTGTAGATGCTAAAACTTTTGTGCAAACCAATCAATATACAATTATTGGGATTTTGTTTACCAAAAACATGGAGCAGAATACATATTGGCCTAAATTGATGAAGAAATTTGATTTTTTTTTTTTACATCTTTTTTATTGGGTATGTTTTATAGCAGAAAGTAAAAAATATTGTTTTTTCTTTCTTTTTTTGTTTATAGTGCATAAAATAGAAACCGCAGAGG
Organism: Pelophylax lessonae; assembly: GCF_965119305.1. Taxonomy (NCBI): domain Eukaryota; kingdom Metazoa; phylum Chordata; class Amphibia; order Anura; family Ranidae; genus Pelophylax; species Pelophylax lessonae. The sequence continues at coordinate 44,872,864 of NC_138769.1, read as the reverse complement.
TGATCAAATACCACCAAAAGAAAGATTTGTGGGGAAAAAAATGACATCAATATTTTTGGGTACAGCGTGGCACGGCCATGCAATTTTCAGTCAAAGTAACACAGGGCCGTATCGCAAGAAATGGCCTGGTCATGAAGGGGGTGAACTTTTGGGAGCTGAAGTGTTTATTAAATCGCTACACCTAGATGGAGGCGCCCTCTGGTGTTTGTTTTTATAGCTGCACATATGCGTGTTGCCGTCAAAAAGGGGTAAAAGCCTATCTTCAGTGAAGTCTTTGTTTTGGTTTTTTTTGGGGATTTAGTGAGGAAGGGTTATATTTCAGGTTTTTATTGTCTATGACCCCCATTGGAGAGATATTTCCTCACTTTCTCTCCCTGTAATTCCAATAAGAGAAACTGGATTTGTGGTTATCTTCGGGACAGGGAGGAACAAACCGCAAGAACAAGAACATTGTCAGACGTTGTAACTAGTGATCGACCGATATTGTTTTTTTAATGCTGATACCAATACCGATATTTTGGTCATTGGATATCGGTATCTGCCGATATCTACCGATATTTTTGGACATGTAAAAAAAAATGTATTTTTATTTTTACTTTTCACAGGTACTCCTTGTGGAGGGATCTGGGGGTTTAAAAGACCCCAAATCCCTCCTTGGCACCGAAAAACAAGTTTTGGCTGTTTTGAATGCTGTCAGTTTTTTTAATTCGGCGCCGAGTACCCGGAAGTGATGTCATGACATCACTTCCGGATTTTCTACATGGAGACCCGGGTCTTCTCTTTGGCGGAAGTGGCGGTGGAGGTAGGATGCCCAGGTCCCCCAGTGGGACGAAAGGTGGAGGGAGGGGGGGCGTCCCCTCCCACTGCTTGTAATCATAGCCGAATGGCTTCTCAGCCGCATCGGTTGTCATTACAAGTCAGCCGACCGTCAGCTATGGACGCCGGTACCTGGGCGAGGCCTCTAGCTACAGGCATTACCATGGTACATGCACTTTCCCTAAATATCGGCAATATCGGTAACCTCAGGGACCGATTCCGATATATGCGGCTTCTCAGCCGCATCGGTTGTCATTACAAGTCAGCCGACCGTCAGCTATGGACGCCGGTACCTGGGCGAGGCCTCTAGCTACAGGCATTACCATGGTACATGCACTTTCCCTAAATATCGGCAATATCGGTAACCTCAGGGACCGATTCCGATATATCAGGGAAAGTGCATATCGGCCCCCGATATATCGGTGTTGCCGATAATCGGTCGATCCCTAGTTGTAACCCTTCCTCACTCAACTAAAAAATGTTTTCCTTGTTCCTGTGTTGTTCCTGTGTCCCGTGTCCTTACAGCAATTGAAGGTAAATTTCCCCAATAGGCTTTAACATTTCTCTTCTCTATCCAAAACAAAATAAAATGTTTTGGTTGGACTTGGACTTTGAAGGTTTCACCTTCAGTTTAGGAATCAACCAATTATCAGCAAAGCCGATATATCGAGGGCCAATCTGCACTTTCCCGGATATATCAGAATCAGCCCCAGAGATTACCGATATTGCCGATATTTCGGAAAGTGCTGTACCGGAGTGATGCCTGCAGCTAGAGGCATCACCCAGGTACCGGCGTCCATAGCCGATGGTCGGCTGTCTTGTAATGACAACCGTTGCGGCTTCCGCGGCTCACCCAGGTCTCCCGTCCCACTGGGAGACCCGGGCAACCATCCTGCAAGGCCACCGAAGAGAAGACCCGATCAAAGTCGCATTCGGCTCTGATCGGGTCTCCATGCAAAAACCCGGAAGTGATGTCATGACATCACTTCCGGATACTCGGCGACAAATTTAAAAAAATTACAGCATTCAAAACATTGGTGTTTTGAATGCTTTTAAGTGCAGAGGAGGGGTTTGGGGTCTTTTAGACCCCCAGATCCCTCCACAAGAGTACCTGTCAACTAAAAAAAATGAAAATTTTTTTTTTTCTAATGTACGGAAATATCGGCCCATATCGGCCGATATGCGATGACCAAAATATCGATATCGGCAATGAAAAAACGATATTGGTTGATCACTACTTCAGTTGCTTTCGTTTTTTTGATCAAAACTCAACTCATAATTAATTTCATGGTCAACACAGGTCTATCGAAATGCACTGATTCTTGCTAGCCCTTCGTATCTAAGGGGTAAATAAAAACTCCAAGACTAGACCAAATTTTGATGTGGTTTGCTCAAAAATAACTTTTTTCTGGTACAATATTTTTTTTTTATTGAAATATAAGAAAAGACACAGCTTTAATAATCTCATGCAGGGGATATGAGCAGAAAGCATAACATAATGCAGCATGAAATTACACATATAGAACATGTTTTATGAAATTAACTATTATATATAGAGTGCCATAAAAGGGTATAGGGTAGGCTTGGAGATATATGTTATGTGTATCTAACAATATGGTACATAAGCATATTCACCATTTAGCTTGCATTCATTTGGTAGCCAATTGAAACCCGGAGATCGGATCCTTTGGGTTTATATATCCATGGTTGGTACATCAATTTAAATAAAGAACTATGGGTGGCATCATTATTATTTTTATTTTTTTTTAATTTTCTTTATCTCAATTTATTCTGATATTTTTATAATGTGGGATAGAGGTAAGAGACCAGGAGGAATGGCATAATTCCCCTTCTCCAAAATGGTGGATTAGTACGTGACTACCTGAGGCTCAGACCGAGGTGCAGTTTTGTTGGAAGCTATTTATTGCAGGGAGTCAGCACGCCGCCCATACCCCAGGACGACGTCATGGTGACGAAACGTGTCAGATCAGCGACGTGCTGATTTCACTGCGCTCTAGAGATCCCGGGAGCAAGAGCGAAGTTCCTGCAGCTGGCCAGCTATGTTTTTTATGCTGATTTACACTACGTTGTTGTAAGTGCAATTTTCTATATATTAATAAAGTATGGAACGTTTTTACACTATAGCGAATCCTTTATTCTATTCTATGGGGAATTTCACTTTTGAGAGGCTGCGAAGCTGGACCAGAGGTTGGAGACTTACATAGGAGATATAGCTGTATACCTACTCCTTCTGTGACATAAGGTCCTAGCTGGGATAAGTCAAAGCGATGAGGACCTATTGAGGTCCATTTTTCCGGTAACAGGTTATCCTGTTTTGGTGGAGGATATCACTTTTGATGGTGGAAGAACATATTATCACGGGGTAGATTTGAGTTTCATACTGGTTGGACATTTTTTTCATATATTTTGCACTGGTGTTCATATTAGTGTGAATGGATTTTACCTTTGATTTTTATTATCACAATTTTTATTATTTCAATTTTCTAGAGTCGCTGTTGTTATTTCACAATTTTTTGTTTTCACACAGCGCAACTTTATTTGGGTTACAAGAATAAAAAAGAAGGGGGGAAAAATAAAAAGGGAGGGGAGGGGAAAAAGGTCAGATGAGGAGTGGGAAAATGAGATGTGAGAGGAGATCATAGAATAGAAAGAGGGAAAATAAGTAAGGAATAGGGGAGGAGAAGGTTCCCCCAGGCCAGGAGGCAGAGGGGATCGGTTAGAGATGGCCAAGCTGGTTGGGTGCAAAGTTGGAAGAGCCTAAGACCACCACGGGCCCCACACCATGAGAAATTTAGCGTGGTAGTCCTGGAGGATACTAGTCATCTACTCATTAATAGGGAGAGTCTTTAAGATGCTCTTCAACTCTGCAAACGAGACAGCTGGCTTTTTCCAGGCTCTAGCTATTGCACGCTTGGCGGCAATGAATAAATAGGTGGCCAATTTCTGCTGACAGGAGAAGGGGGCCTGGGACCTGGCAGTCAAGTAGGGCCAATTTGGCATTCTTGTGGGTAGACACATGGAAGAGAGTAAACAGAAGTCCAAATACCCTTGACCAAAATCCCACTAGGGGGGGGGGCAGGACCACCAGATATGAAGTTCGTCTCCTCGCTCAGGGCCGGCCTTTGAGGTGTGCGGGCGCCATGGGCAACAGGGCCGCCGTGCGGCCATCACAGCTCGCAGATGATCAGGCCGCACAGCGGGAGGTATGGGGGTCTCTGTAAGGGGGGCTCTGTGTGGGGGGTCTCTGATGTAAGGGGAGCTCTGTGTGGGGGTCTCTGATGTAAGGGGGGCTCTGTGTGGGGATCTCTGATGTAAGGGAGGCTCTGTGGGGGGAGTCTCTGATGTAAGGGGGGCTCTGTGGAGGTCTCTAATGTAAGGGGGTCGTTGATGTAAGGAGGGGGCTCTGTGGGGATCTCTAATGTAAAGGGGTATTTGATGTGAAGGGGGCTCTGTAAGGGGTCTCTAATGTAAGGGGGGCTAAGTTATTAGTGATCATAAAAAAGAAAAGTCAAATAAAGTGCAAAAAAGTGCAAGAAAATGTGCGGGGGGGGGGGGTCACGTGCACGTTGGGGGGGGGTGGTGGCGCCACAGGATTAGCTCGCACAGGGCGCCTGAACACCTAAGACCGGCCCTGTCCTCGCTAACCACATCCCTGGAAGCATCTATCACTGTAAGATGGGTTTGAGTTGGCAATGTGGGTGGGGACCCAAAACCAGCAGAGAAGCACCTTGTAGGTTGTCTCCAGAGCAGCCGTATTGAAGGAACATTTTGCAATACTGGACCAAGCTTTGCTCCAATCTGCCAAGTCCATGGGGGATAAGTCTTGCTCCCTCTTGGGGACATAGGATAAAGAGGCTAGGGTACCGCTAGAGTTGAGGGAGGAGTAAATCAAGGATATGGCACCAGGGGAGAGTGCAGGCAGGTTGCTCAGAGGCTGTTTTCTGGTACAGGAAAGTGTTGTGGCATCTAAGAGAGGTTATCCTTATCCAGTGTCGTAGTTGAAGGTAGCGGAAAAATTCAACCAAAAATAACTTTTTTCAACTGCTTTGCACACTAAAATAAATTGCAGGCCATTTGTCTTGCGCATATGGGGGTCTTCATCCAGTCATTTGTTTTTAAAAAAAAAAACCTTAAAATGATAAGTTCACCTTTCAAAAATAAATAAATAAATGCACATATTTATCCAGATAAAAAAATGCTCAATTATTACTTTTTTACACTACAGCCTGTAAAGCATTGTACTCGTGATCTGCATATCAGGGTGCAATACCAGCATCCTGCAGACTCTCAGTTCATGCTCTGCCTGTACCTCTGTTATGGGCTGGCAGTTAGTGAATGGCAGGAAGTACGTAGTCACCAGTTCCTTTGCAGTTCATTGAGAACTACAAGCCGTCTGCCGCTAATGGCCAACAGTACTTGTATTTCATTCATTCATTCATAGGAAACTGAATGAATGATGCAGCTATGTGGGTGGAGTCCCACACAGCCGTGTGGTTTTCCAAAAGTGACAGCGGGTGCGGAGAGAGGATCCCCTGCCAACTGTCAAAGAGCGGGGAGCGCTGGCGGCAGATGTATAGGAGCATTTTACACCCTAAATATGGGTGGGTGTAACATGTAACATGCTCCGAAAGGTGAACTTCTCCTTTAACCACTTAAGCCCCGGAGGATTTTCCTGCTAAAAGACCAGGGGGTATTTTGCGATTCGGCACTGCGTGACTTTAATGGACAATTGCGCGGTCGTGCGACGCTGTACCTAAACAAATTTGACGTCCTTTTTTTCCCACAAACAGAGCTTTCTTTTGGTGGTATTTGATCACCTGTGCCATTTTTTGATCACGCGCTATAAACAAAAAAAGAGCGACAATTTTGCAAAAATAGCAATATTTTTTACATTTTTTTATATGAAATTCCCCAAAAAAAAATGTAAAAATCAAAATTTTTTAACATTTTTGGCCAATTTGTTTTATCCTACCTATGTTTGGTAAAAAAAAATTGCAAAAAGCGTATTTTGATTGGTTTGCGCAAAAGTTATCGCGTTTACTAACAAAGGGAAAGATTTTTGTCATTTTTGTTGTTTTTTTTTTAACGCGTAATGGCGGCGATCTGCGATTTTTTTTGCGGTACTGCGACATTGCGGCGGACAGATCGGACCCTTGACTGACATTTTTGACACTTTTGGGGTTACCAGTGACATTTCTACAGTAATCAGTGCTATATATATGCACTGTTACTGTAAAAATACACTGGCAGTGAAGGGGTTAACTTTATTTGGGAGGTAGGGGCTGTGTGTGTCCCTAGGGGCGTGATTCTTACTGTGATTGGCTGTGGCTCTAGCTGTAAGGACACTGATCAACGGATCTACATACTAGATCCGTGTGATCAGTGTCTTTACAGCGAGGAGAATGACAGGCAGCTTGTTTACACAAGCTGCCTGACATTCTCCCTCTCCCCCGACGATCGCCGAGTGGCCGGCGGACATCGGGTCCGCTGGTCACACGCGTGGGGGGGTCCGTGACCGCGTGGGCGCGCGCTCGCTCCCCAGACCCTCCCAGGCTAGTGACGTTAATTAACGTCACTCTGCCTGGCAGGGGCTGACCGCCGCAGTAAATCTACTTGCGGCGGTCGGCAAGCGGTTAATATTATGATTTTTGTTCTGTAAAAATCTTCTTCTTGAAATCCATTAACAAATTCAGAAACCTTTTTATGGTAAGTACAGAAATTGTATTTTCTTTCTCATCCATTGATGGAGACACACGGCCCGCTAATCTGCTGGGTGTCATTCGGCCCAGAAGACTGATGACACCCAGCTAGAGAAACAAATTACATTGGTGGACAGCGCTAAAAAATTCCCGGCTGATCTTGTCAGAGATCAGGTTTCTTTGTAACTTCCTGTGTAGCTGAAATCTCAAAAATGTTATCAGCTTTCATTCAGCTATATTCTGTAGACTACAGAACCCCTCCCTCTATGAAGATCAGGGGAGGAGGAAGTGTTTGTAGTCCAAATCAAGAGAGTGGCATAGGGTGACAACACTGCTCTTCCACAAACGAATGCATCTACCACATCTAAGACCTGCAATAGACATGTGCAGAAGAAAAAAATGTGTTTACATAAATGTGTTTAGTTACGTTCGTTAAGTTCATTTAATTCATTTTCGGAATTCATTTTGTTTATTCAAATTTGATTCTAATTTTCTGAATTTGAGTTGAATTCCAATTGAACTAAAATTTATTCTATTCAAAATTCGAATTTTGGAAGATGGTTATATTCTTTCTATTCCATTCTATTCTATTGTTTTTTTATATTCTATTCTATTCTTTTCTATTATAGTATATTCTTTTCTATTTTATTCAAATTTTTTCTATTCGAAATAAAAATTTCAGAAGATGGTTATATTCTTTCTATTGTTTCTGATGACACCTAGTTAAAGAAACAAATTGCTTTGGTGGACAACCCCAAAAAAATACCAGCTGATCAGGTTTCTTTGTAACTTCCTGTGTAGCTGAAATCTCAAAAAAAATGAAAACAATTCTATTGTTTTCTATTCTATTATTTTATTTTCTATTCTATTTTATTTAAAATTTAAAAAGACAGTTACATTCTTCCTATTGTATTGTATTCTATTGTTTCTTTCCATTCTATTCTTTTCTTTTCTATTCCATTCTATTCAAATTGAAATTTATTCTATTCAAAATTCAGAAGAAGGTTGTACTCCCTACTATTTTTTTCTATTCTATTCTAATAAAGTGAGAGAAAATAAAACGCGCGCTACTCTGTGTTTAAGCGCCGGTTCACATACACGCAACGCTACTTCCCGGGGCGACCTCCGAGATCGCGGTGCGAGCAGCGCGCCGCGACCTCGGAGCGGCCGCCACGGACTTCATAACATTGAAGTCAATGCAGGTCGCTCCAGGTCGCCCCAAAGAAGCTCCGGACCCTTTTTCTAAGTCGGAGCGACTTGTGTCGCTCCTATTAGAACGGGTCCGCAGCTTCCCTATGGGAGGCAACCTGTGAGGCGACCTGTGAGGCGACCAGGTCGCCTCACAGCACAGGTCGCCTTAGTGTGAACGGGGGCTGAAAGAACGTGAAAAACAAAATAAATGAATGTGTCTAAATAATGAAAATAAACTGAAATTCAGTGGATAAAGCTGCCATTCCTCATAGTTTCACCACATACATAATCAATCATAATTGAAATATATAGATATTTGCATAAATGTATTTAGTTACGTTCGTTAAGTTAATTTAATTAATTTTCGGGATTAATTTTGTTTATTTAAATTTAATTAAAATTTTCTGAATTCAAATTGAATTCCAATTGAACTAGAATTTATTCTATTCAATATTCAAATTTTGGAGGATGGTTATATTCTTTCTATTCCATTCTATTTTTTTTTTTTTTATTATTTTATTTTCTATTCTAGTCTTTTCTTTTCTATTTTAGTATATTCTTTTTCTATTCTATTCAAATTTATTCTGTTCGAAATTCACATTTCAGAAGATGGGTATATTCTTTCTATTGTTTTTTTTTATTCAATTCTATTGATTTCTATTCTATTATTGTATTTTTTTATTCTATTCTTTTCCATTCTATTTAAAATTTTAAAAATGATTATAATCTTTCTACTGTATTATATTCTATTGTTTCTTTCCATTTTATTATTTTCTTTTCTATTCCATTCTATTCATAGTTACATAGTTACATTTCTATTATAGTATATTCCTTTCTATTCTATTCAAATGTATTCTATTCGAAATTCAAATTTCAGAAGATGGTTATATTCTTTCTATTGTTTTTTTCTATTCAATTCTATTGTTTTCTATTCTAATATTGTATTTTTTATTCTATTCTTTTCTATTCTATTTAAAATTTTAAAAATGGTTATAATCTTTCTACTGTATTCTATTCTATTGTTTCTTTCCATTCTATTCTTTTCTATTCCATTCTATTCGAATTTGAATTTATTCTATTCAAAATTTGAAATTCAGAAGAAGGTTATATTCCCTACTATTTTACTCTATTCTATTCTATTAAAGTGAGAGAAAATAACACGTAGCTGAAATCTCAAAAAAATTAAAACAATTCTATTGTTTTCTATTCTATTATTTTATTTTCTATTTAATTATTTTCTATTCTATTTAAAATTGTAAAAATAGTTATATTCTTCCTATTGTATTCTATTGTTTCTTTCCATTCTATTCTTTTCTTTTCTATTCCATTCTATTCAAATTGAAATTTATTCTATTCAAAATTCGGAAGAAGGTTATATTCCCTACTATTTTTTTCTATTCTATTCTATTAAAGTGAGAGAAAATAAAACATGCACTACTCTTTGCTTGAAAGAACGTGAAAAACAAAATAAAAAAATGTGTCTCAATATTGAACATAAACTAAGATTCAGTGGATTAGAGCCGGTTCACATACAGACGACCCGACTTGCCGGGGCGACCTGTGAAGTCACGGTGCACAGCGCGCACCGCGACCTCGGAGAGACATGCACGGACTTCATATCATTGAAGTCAATGCAGGTCGCTCCAGGTCGCCCCAAAGTAGCTCAGGACCCTTTTTCTAAGTCGGAGCGACTTGTGTCGCTCCTATTAGAACGGGTCCTGTGCTAATCTATGGCAGGCGACCCACGGCGACTTGTCAGGCGACCAGGTCGCCTGACAAGTCGCCCCAGTGTGAACCGGCTCTAAAGCTGCCATTCCTGGTAGTGTCACCACATACATAATCAATAATAATCAAAATATATGGAGTGATGCTAAATCTATCGTGTAGCAAAAAATGAAGGTGTACAAACGGAAATAAAAAGTTCATATAGGTTATGTACAATGAAATAAAACAAATAATAAATGACACACAAAAGTGACCACAATCTTCAGAAAAACGTGAATATCTGAACAAATAAACGATGCTAAACACTGTATAATAGTGACCAGGATACTGTAGAATAGCAAAAGTCCAGTGCAGAAAGCGTGAATGTCACACTGAAACACAGTTCTTAGTGAAAGTTCAATGTTCCAGAATCTGGTGAAGAAATACAGATTTATGCAATCCGATGTTCAATCCAAAAGAATAGACTCACTTCACCAATAAGTGCAATGGCCGCTCTCCTCAGTTATTAAAGTATCAGGCATAGGATCAAAGATAGGTCTCCATAGGGTATCTGTCAATCCATCTGGATGATGATTGGACGGCTCCGTACATAGAAGAGAATAAAAACTATTCTTTTGGATTGAACATCGGATTACATAAACCTGTATTTCATCACTGGATTCTGGAGCATTTTACTAATAAAGCCGCTAGGCCGGTGCGCCCTTTTTTTGTTCTTTGTTTGCAGTACTTTCAGACTAACCCGGTCCTATAGGGCAGTAAGGCCTCAGCCATTTGGGATGCCAAGTGCGAGTTCCGTGGAAAGAGTGATCGGGGGGCTCTGGTTCTGAGCGCAGCAGCAAGGTGCAATGCATCGTAAATTTGTTCCAAAGATGGAGATCCCAGGAGACAGCTGGCACTCGGCTACACTAACAGGCATGGGGTGATTAGGGTGTGCACAGGCACAGCCGGCACACCCTGTGCGCATGCCTATGGTTTAATTCAATACAATAATATGACACCTAAGTCATTCGACCCGCTCTTTTAGTGAATAGAGTCCTGTATGCAAGTATGGGCCCTTATGGCACCAATGGCTTTTATCCCTTGGGGGGGGGGGATGTTGTAGTCTCTCAGAAGAAAGAAGGTTTGCATCTTCAGATAGCTCTTTAAAGAGGTGCTTGAAGTGTCCTGCCAAGCAGGGTGGTGTACGCAGGGCAGCCATCAGAAATTTTGGGGCCCCTTACACAGTTTTAGGCCTGGGCCTGACCACCAACATTCCCCAGGGCCTGCCTACCATGTCCTCCTCCTCCTCCAGTCCCATCTCCTCCATCCCAGGAAAATAAAGGTGAACGGTTCTAGTAAATGCCGCCCTTCCTGTCCAGGTGTGCACAGCTGGAGAACAGGGAAGTGTGGGGCCTACAGCTGTGTCAGGGCTGGTAAGGAGCAGGACCCCCCACATAGTGTCAGTCTGCAAGGGAACGGCAGACCTTACATTTGGATGGTATTGCGAGGACAGGTGGCAACCCTACCCTGTTTGGGGCCCCTCGGGACGCCTGGGCCCCCTACATGTGTATGGGCTGTACCCCTCTGATGGCGGCCCTGTGTGTACGGTATATTTGTGGTGTCCTGACAGGCAGTGTGAACACTGTCACTGCTCAGCAAAGAGTAAGTGTAGCACAGAGTTCTCCTACAAGTTAAATGAGTGAAACAAGACAACGGTGTCTGCATGCAGTGTCCTTTGTTTTAGGAAGATAGGCAAGTGTCCACTCACCAATCCCAGTGACCTGGGGTATTGAAAAGTGGCGTGAAGGCTCCACAGCAGGTGCCCGCGGGGTCTGGGTCAAGGGATGGCGGTCGACCTTGTGTTGCACCATGCCACAGCTCAGCTGGATCTGTCTTGGACGTAATGAGAGTGGCCTCCAGGCTGCCGCTTAATGACCAGAAGTTGCTGGTAGTGGATGCTCCGGCAACCGCTCCTGATGACTCTCTTTGCCCATGCTGTACAGGCCTAGAACTCGGCCAAGAGGGCGATTCCGTCCCCACATAGGCCTTTTTTTTTTATCCTGCAGCATTCTGTTCTACTTTCCCCAGTCGGCTGGGATTTGTAGTTTGTAACAGTCCAGAACTTGGATCTTCTGGACTACATGTCCCAAAATGCTTTGCTCCCGTCTTAGTCCTTATTTACTCTGATTGCAGGATGTGATGAAGTGGAGTCCAGACTGGGCACTAGAGGGAAACAGCCATACTGTAGCAATGTTGCAGAATGTCTTCTGAATATACAGGCAATATATTAGCCAGCTCCTGGCTACATCTGAATATACAGTAAGTAAAGTAGGTGGTGCCAGCCATTCCTTAGTACAGGTGGCCTTGCTGCAGCTGTTGGCACACACTGAGGGCATGCCATTGTTTGTCTACTGGCAACTGCCTGTGTAAATGAGGCCTTAGGGCAAGCATGTGTTATTTTTTGAGCTGCATGAATCCCTTTAGGAATTAAGGCTTGGTACACATTGGTGTGATGTGGGAATCCTACGAATCCACTGCGGGTTCCCGCATCGCACCCGACGTGCAGGCAGTTCACAACGCTATATGCAAACTGCTGGGGGTGTCAATACAAAGTTAATGACACCCCCAGTTTAGTTTGCATATCGCAGTGCGAATTGTCAATTTGAACAGGAATCAGATCGCATTGGTGCAAACACCCATGCCATCCGATTCTGGTACGGACCAAAAAAAGGGTCATACACGAGTTTGGTCCGAATGTGAATTCAGCCATCATTCAATCTGTAGGGCAGAATTCGCATCGCACAGACATTGCATGTGATTTGCACAGCAGTGCGGTGTGAATCACATGCGATGTCTGACATCACCATAGTGTGAACCGGCACTTAAACTGAATGAACCTCCTGCCTTGCTGATTGCAAACCTATAGGCCAGAGTTGTAGTCCTTGGTCCAACTTTTTTATTCTTTTTGACCAATCATAGAGGCTCAACATTACCCAGGGTGGTCTATAAGCAAATGAAGCCTTCCTAGGATTACCCACTACTCATTACCCACTACTGACATCAAGGCATTTTAACCACTTGCCTACTGGCACTTTCACCACCTTCCTGCCCAGGCCAATTTTCAGCTTTCAGCGCTGTCACACTTTAAAGGACAACTGCGCGGTCATGCAACTATGTAACTATATGAAATTGATTATAATTTCTTTGAGACAAATGGAGCTTTCTTTTAGTCATATTTATTCACCACTGGGTGGTTGATTTTTTGCTAAACAAATGAAAATTGTGAAAGAAAAAACAAAAATGTTTCTTTGTTTCTCTTTTTTCAAATAAGCAATTTTTCTCCTTCACTGATGTCCGCTGACGAGGCTGCACTGATGGGCACTGATGAAACTGTACTGATGAGGCTGCACTGACGAGACTGCACTGATGAGACTGCACTGATGAGGCTACACTTATGAGACTGCACTGATGAGCACTGATGAGGCTGCACTGATGAGACTGCACTGATGGGCACTGATGAGGCTGCACTGATGAGACTGCACTGCTGGCCACTGATGAGGCTGCACTGATGAGGCTGCATTGATGAGACTGCACTGATGGGGCTGCACTGATGGGCGCTGATGAGGCTGCACTGATGAGACTGCTCTGCTGGCCAATGATGAGGCTGCACTGATGCACTGAACTGATGGGCACTGCTGAGGCTGCACTGATGAGACTGCATAGATGGGCACTGATGAGGCTGCACTGATGAGACTGCACTGATGGCCCCTGATGAGGTTGCTCTGATGCACTGCACTGATAGTCATTGTAAGTGTCCTCTGCTGCCACAGGAAAGGTGGTTATTGGCTTTCTTTTCCTCACACAGAGACAGCGCTGAGGAAAGGAAATGCCGATAACCAGCAGTCATTGGCCTTTACCCTGATCAGTGATGCAATGTGTCTGAGGGACACGGCTCACCACCAATCACCACGCTGCGTCCCCCCAAGGGGTGCTCACGAGCAGTGTGATCGGGGGGACATCATATGATGTCTGACCGGAAGTAGTTTCATCCCAATTGGCCATCAGTCTCCTATAGACCAGACGGGAAACGGTTAATATTTGCATACCTCCTTCCAAGAGCCTGCATCAGAGCTGAGGGCTCTTGAGAGGAGTACTGAGACAGGGAGCTCTGATGTTTTTGGGAAGCTATGAGCAGCACCACGCCGGCACCTCCATCCATGACCTGCCTGCATTGCATAGATGATGTCACCGGGTCTAAAATAAGATATAATGAAAACAGGTTTTATTAAACCTTTAGGCTCCGGCTCCATTCACATATAGGCGTTTCAGATCGCGGGCAGAATTGCCACGATTCTGCACACGATCCCGAACCACTGCAAGTTGCCCGTGTGACTCAATGACACCCCAAACGCAGTGCCATTTTGCCGTGATTGTCGCCTGAATCCCAGTAAAATCACACAAACAGAATCGTGGGACTCCTGCCGCCCAAAAGAAGTACAAGAACTTCTTTTGGGGCGACAGGCGTCCCGTGATTCGGTTTGCGCGACTTTACTGGGATTCGTCAGGCGACAATCACAGCAAAATTGTGCCGCGTTTGGGGTGCCATTGCAAGTCACGGGAATCGCACGGGTGTCCGGCGACTTGCAGGGGTGCGGGATTGCAGGCAGAATCGCGGCAATTCTGCCCGCGATCCGAAACGCCTATATGTGAATGAAGCCTTAAATTTAAAAATATCATTTGCATGTTGATAAGGAGGAATGCAAAATATAAGCAGATTAAACTTCAGCTGTGATAAATACACAAATTCTGCTTAAACCAGCACTACCCACATAGTCTCTGCTCTGGAATTCTGAACCATCCATCCATCCAGGCAGCTTTGTGTCTTCTGTCACCTCATGCAGCCTGCAGGCTGATCAGCAGATGACGGTGAATTCTGTGCAGGGGAGATGTACCGGCGTCATTGAATAGAGTTGTATTTCTGGCTGACATTGCCGGGAGCGATGGAGCGGGGACAGCAGAGGGGTGTGTGCACACAGCGGGCCTATTGTATTGTCTGTGCCCAAAGGACAAGAAAAAGAATATTCTCTTATAGAGCTTCAATCTGCATTCATGTATGTGTTAAATACACATTCTCCCTGCACCCCTAAACTAAATTAACATTTAACTCTTGCAGTCTGGGGGGGGGGGGTGCATTGTAAGGGTATATTTTATATTATAGCCTCTCACTTGCATTTTTTGCACATGTTTTAAATGAAAAACGTTTTAGGCCTGAAGATTACCTAAAACCCCCAAACATATAAATATATTTTCTGAAAGCAAACACTATGGAGAATAAAATGGTGGTAGTTCCAGTTTTTTATATCATACCATACTTGTGCAACATGTTTATCAAGTTCAAATATTCAGTAAAAAAAAAAAAAACAATAAAGTTAATTTTAGGGCATACAAGCGCAATATATTACCTATTTGTTTATTTTTTGTGTAAAGTATAAAAGATGAAGTTGTTTTTGGAAAAAAAAAAAAAAAAAGAGGAGGTTGTACTGAGTAAATAGATACCCAACACGTCAAGTCTTAAAATTGTGCATGCTTGTAAAATGATGATGAGCTCTAGTGCTGTATATTTTCCATAGGTGATGCTTTAAAACCCCCTACAGGTCATCCATTTTGAGTTAACCATAAATAATTGGCCTAGTATCACTGCTCTCACTCCAGTGTGTGTGTGACTGCATGGAGGTGTGGGAACACGCGTGATTTACATCCATTCCCGCACCCGCATGTATGTGAACCTAGCCGAGTGTGCTTGTACTGGGGTTGTTTTAAGTGAACTGTTCCAGAGTACACTTGTCCCCCTCCCTACTCCCCGCTGGTCCGCACTGACACTGGATTGTAAGGAAGGGTTCCTGGGTACATTCCCCCGCTAACCAAACCAGCGATCCCTATTTCACAGCAGGGAGCGCCAAACAAAGGGCCAGTTTACTGTGCTTCAGAGTTGAGGGTGGCCAGTAGAAGTAGAAAATGTCCCAGAAATAGAAAATGTCCCCAGACAGAGTGGTCATTGAGAGGAGGAATAGAGTCCCATTCTTTGTTGTCATTGGAAGGAATGGCGCCCCATTGTTCATACCAGTGGGAGGAATAATGCCCATTAATGAAGTCAATGGGAGGAATAGTGCCCCATCATTGGTGTCAGTGGGAGGAACAGTGCCCCGTCATTGGTGTCAGTGGGAGGAACAGTGCCCCGTCATTGGTGTCAGTGGGAGGAACAGTGCCCCGTCATTGGTGTCAGTGGGAGGAACAGTGCCCCGTCATTGGTGTCAGTGGGAGGAATAGTGCCCCATCATTGGTGTCAGTGGGAGGAATAGTGCCCCATCATTGGTGTCAGTGGAAGGAATAGTGCCCCATCATTGGTGTCAGTGGGAGGAATAGTGCCCCATCATTGGTGTCAGTGGGAGGAATAGTGCCCCGTCATTGGTGTCAGTGGGAGGAATAGTGTCCCATCATTGCTGTCAGTGGGAGGAGTAGTTTCCCATCATTCAGCTTCGGGTGTGGCTGCAGGAAGGTTCTCTGGCTGTGTGTCTGCTCCAGGTGATTTCTGTGAGAGGGGAGTTCGGTAAAATCTCTCCCAGCCCTGCTGGCCCCTATCTGGGGAGGCCATGCAGGCCAGCAGGGCCTCTCCTGCTGGAAGCTCTCAGCCATCTCCTGGGCAGATGGATGACATACCTGCTCCTGGACAAGCCATGGCTGGGGATCTCTCTGCCCCTGGTGAGGATGAGGATACCGAGTCCATTCGGGAGCGAGTGGTGGCCGGGATCAAGGTCCTGAATAGGGAGAGAGACCAGCTCTACAAACTGAGAGCAGAGTTGAAACGCCTGCGAAAGCAACGTGAAGGTTTGCACAGCCGCAGCCGTGGATCTATGGATTCGGAAATCCAGTTGGCAAAGGTCCGGGTTCAACACCAGGAAACCATTGTGGCCATGATGGAAGGTAAAGAGGGGCCCTTTAAAGAAAAGTTCTGCAATGACCGCAGATTTGCAAGGATGGCAAAGATGGAGGTGGAGGAGGGGACCCCAAGTTCTGACCCCCTGCCCCCCCAAGGTGAGGTGAGCAGCCCGTTACCTTCTCAGGGCTCAGGAGGCATGCTTAAAGTGATCCAGGCAGTGGAGTCTCCAGTACGGGCGGATCAGCTGGTGTTTGGTGAGGAGAACATACCTGATAATGTGCCTGATAAGGTAAAACCTAGCAAGTCACAAGTGACTGATAAAACTATTTTTGTGCCATTTAACACCTTGGCTAATACTGATGTTTTGCCCAATGACACCCAGGCTGGTAATTTTGTATCCAGCAATATTTCAGCTGCTGATGTTTCCTTGCAGGAAAAACTGCGTTTAAAAAATGACATTGCAGCAAAGGAACTACAAGAGCCTGAGCAACCCATTAACCCCCCTTTTGCTGAGCCCAAGGCTGTTTGTCCAGTCACAGCTGTTGTTCAGGACTCTACACTGCAGCATCAGGCCACCTGTGGTACTACAGCAGACACTGTGATAATGAATGGTGATTGTAACAATTCTTTTAACGATTCTTCTATTTCAGGTGTTCTGAATAGTGCTGCCAATATGTGTGCAATAGACAATCCTGCTGGCTCAGTACAAGCAATTAATAATAAGGATAGTAATAATAATGTACCGGCTAAAGTCACATCAGTGTGGGGTCTTGGCCCTGATAAGCCCTCTTTTGCTCAGGTGGTACGCTCTGCACCTGGTAATATTATTAAGCCAGGGCTGCAGCCAATGAGGAACCCTGCTTCCAGGCAGAGATTTACACCACAGACTGCCACTTTGAGCACCCCTGGTTCCGGTCTTGGGTCTCTGGCTTCTGCTGGGGGTCCAAGGCGTAATGTAGTCATTCTTAAATGGGAAGGTGGTGCAGTCTCTCCAGCACGGCGTGTGGTGGTGGATATGATTTTGGAGATGGGCTTTGGGGCGAATGACCTTTATGCCCTAATACATGTAGCTGGGAGCCGGGAGTACACAATCAGCTTCACCAGGCCAGAGGGTCTTGACCTGTTCTGGGAACGATATGAGGCTCGGTGCAGGTCAAGACCCGAATGGGAAGATCTGGCACCAGTTGCTGTTTCACAAAGATCAACGGTTAAAAAAATAACCATCATCCTCACTAACGAGAGTGTTCCTGCTCGGGACTTGGAGGTCTGGTTAAGGAATTATGGTGAGGTTTTGACAACGCCAAATAAAATCCTTGATGAACGTGGCATCTGGACTGGGGGTTGGTCAGTAACGGTCAGGTTGGCCAGGGATGGGAATGTTGTCCGTCACCTGCCCTCCTCGGCTTTCATAGGGAGGGATAGGATGACTGTTTTTTATCCTGGTCAGCCAAAGCTGTGTCACCGCTGTGGAGAAAAGGGGCACTTTAGCTCCTCCTGTTCAGCCTTAATATGTTCGGTATGTCGGGGACAGGGTCATGTGGCCAGGGACTGCACCCAGGCGACCTGTGCAACCTGTGCTTGCGCCTTGGCCACCCCTACAGCCGATGTCCGGAGGCCTGGCACAATATGGAGAAGGAGGTAGTAGATGAGCTGTTGAGGCTGGACAGGATGGAGGATGAGGCCCCTGGTGTACCATCCTCCTCTGCGGTGACTGACCCCCCAGGTCCTGTTCAGGATCCCTCCCCAGTTTCTGTGGCCAACCCTCCTGTGTCTGTAGGTATTCCTTCTGTGGCTGTCTCTGTGTCCCCCCAGCCTACTGTACCCGCTCCTCTTGTGTCAGAACCTTCTAAGTCTGTGCCCCCCAAGTCAGTCTTGCCCCATGAGTCTCCTAGGTCTGACTTAAGGGAAGGTCCCCCCCCACCTGGAGCGGTGGCATGTGCCAAAAAGGGTGCTGCTGCTTCTTCTGTAAAGAAGTCTTCTGCGAAGACTTTGAAGAAAAAAACAAGAGATGAAAACATCTCGGAGTCTGACCTGCAGTACCTGGAGGAGAGAAGGAGGGTTGTGAGGCGGAAGAGACAGGCGGTGAGGACGGAACAGGGACAGGAAGCCCCAGTGTCTGTCCCCAACCGTTCTAGGGCTTCCGCTTGGGATATTTCCTCATCTGGAGCTTCCTCTGAACAAAATTCAGATTCAGAAATGGAGTTGGAGGAGGCCTCAAGAAAAAGAGAGGCTTCTGGTGATGAGCAGCAGAGGGGAGCTAAGAAGCAATCCACCCAATAACCCAAATGGCGGTTCCCCCTCCGTTAAAAGTGGTGAAAATAAATGTCGCCAGTATTAAGTCGGTAAGAGCTCGTTCTATGGCCTTCTTTTTGTTCAGCCAATTAGATGCTGAAATTTTATTTTTGCAGGAGACTAGGCTCACCTCCTTGGCAGATATTCATATGGCCAAGAGAGATTGGAGGTATGGTCCATCTTACTGGTCTCTTGCGGCCGAGCCTTACAGCGGGGTGGCGGTGTTGTTTAAAACCGGCATGGTAACTGTCCGGCGGGTTATTGAGGTGGAGATTGGGAGATGTATGGTCTTAGACGTCCTTGTGGGAGGGCAGGACCTGCGCCTAATTAATATTTATGGGCCGCACACAAAGTGGGACAGGAAATGCCTTTTTACAAGGATCAAGCCATTTCTTTTTACATCCCGGCAAGTGGTTTTTGGAGGTGACTTTAATACTGTGACTAGGCCCAAGGACAGGAAGGACTTCAATGACAGGCTGGGATATGATAGCGTTTTTTTAAATAGTATGGTTAGGGATGCTGGTCTTGTGGATGTGCACATTAAGCACCTTCTGGATGACACAGGGTTCACCTTTCATCGAGGTAATAGTCAGAGTAGGATAGATAGGTTTTTTTTGAAGGAGGCCTCTGCTTTCTCACCCCCAGTGGTGCAGGCAGTGGAGTTCTCTGATCACTGTATGCTATCTGTGGTCTTGAATGCTTCAGACTTCCCTCAGAGGGGCAAAGGCATCTGGAGATTGAATTCGACTCTCCTTGAGGAAGAACATGTTAGACAATCCTTTGAGGAATTCTTTCAGGCACAGGTGACCATCCTGGACTTTTGTAGCAGCAAGGCTGAGTGGTGGGAGCTGACCAAAAAGAGGATTGCTGGATTCTTCAGGGGCCTAGCCAATAAAAAACAGTTTAATAGATACATGACCTACCAACGTTTGCGGAGGAAGCTGGATATTCTTGTCTCGAGAGGAGGAGATCCTGGGGCAATCTCTGAAGTGAAAATCCTCCTCAGGAAGTGTCAATATGATCGGCATACCTCTTTGGTTCTGGAGCGGGACTATGGGAAATACCACTCGCCTGACCCTTACCAGAACTGCAAACAGGGTGTAGCTGTTAAGATGGTCGTTGGCCTTAAGGATAGTACAGGTTCCTTGACAAAGTCCAGGTCAGGGATCCTGGAGGTCGTGAGGTCTTTTTATGCTGAACTTCTTGGGAGGAAAGAGCTTGACCGAGACAAGATGGAAAGCTTTTTGGACTCTACTCCAGGTCTAAATGGTGGAGATGTCCCTTTGATGAATTTGACAGAAGAGATCACAGTTGAAGAGGTGACGAGGGCAATTGAACAGCTTGCCATCAAGAAGTCACCTGGACCGGATGGTCTGACGGCTGAGTTTTACAAAGCCTTTAAGTCTATTCTGGCCCCACATTTGGTAGAGATTTTTAACAGTTGTCTTGCTGAGGGGGTGCTTCCCCCTTCCATGAGAAACTCAGCTGTGATTCTTCTTTCAAAAGGTAAAGATCCTTCGATGATTGAGAATTGGCGCCCCATCAGCCTTCTCAATGTCGATAGAAAGGTGCTGGCGAAGATACTTTTCTGGCGCCTATCGGCAGTAGCAGAGTCTTTGCTTTCTCGCCATCAGCACTGTTCGATCCAGGGTAGGAGCACCTTCACAGCGGTTTTAGCTGTCCGGGAGGCCTTGGAGCAGTGCAGGGCTGCAGGCTGGGGAAAGTATTTACTGGCATTGGATCAGGCAAAGGCTTTCGATCGTGTCAACCATGAGTACCTGTGGTTGCTCTTTAGTAAGTACGGTCTGCCGGGTGGTTTTGTCGATTGGTTAAAAGTCTTGTATAAGGGGGCAGAAAGCTTCCCTCTTGTTAATGGTTGGGTTGGACAGTCCTTTGAGGTTGGTTCTGGGGTGAGCCAGGGTTGTCCCCTGAGTCCCCTGCTCTATGTGTTTGCAATCGACCCCTTCATCAGGAGGCTAGAGAGCAGCATGTTGTGTGGGGTACCAGTGGGAATCCCGGGTGAGCCGCCTTTGAGGGTTGTTGCCTATGCGGATGATGTGTCAGTGATTGTCACTGGGACAGATGAAGCAGAGGAGGTGGTCTCTCTGACATCACGGTACTCTGAAGCATCAGGCTCCAAGATCAATCAGGAAAAGAGTGAAGTTTTTTGGATGGGAAAGGAAGGTGAGGGGTTTGATCTCCCGGACACCTTTCCAGTGCCCCAGGAAAAAATTAAGATATTAGGCATTGAATTCGGACCTGGCGATTATGGCCTTAAAAACTGGGAAGGCAGGCCGGAAGTTGCCAATACTAAGGTGGTCAGCTGGAAGAGATGGAAGTTATCTCTGAGGGAAAGGGTTGATCTGATTAAGACTTACCTGATACCGATCTTCTTGTATGTCAGCCCTGTCTGCATCTTGCCAGTGTCTCTCTATGCTAGGATCTATAGTGTGTTCTTCCAGATGCTGTGGGGGAACAGACTGAACCCCATCAAGAGGAATGTCACCTATCTATCCAGGAGGGAGGGTGGCTTAGGTATGGTCAACCCCGTTCTTTTCTTTTCACTGCTATTTCTCAAGTTTAACATTGGTAGTATGCTTGCAGTGGAACCTCCTGGATGGACAGGCATGTTTAGATCTTGGTTTAGGCCTTTTCTGCGACTTTGGGAAGAAGGTGGCCAAGTGAAGAATCTCAGGGGTCATCGTGGTCAGCTCCCAGCCTATGTCGCTCCGTGTCTGAAGTTGCTGCGGCAATGGCGACTGTCGGCTGAAGATCTCAGATCTGCTCCGAGGAAAGTCCTTATGAGCCGAGTCTTGAGCGAAGTCTTTCATGACCCACTGGCCTTAAGGGATTGCCCAGGCCCAATTTTGAGGGAAGGGTTAAGATTGATTAATTTGGCTAGAGTCCCCCTTAAAATCAGGGATCTGGCCTTGTTGTGCTTCCATGGGAGGCTCTATGTTCGGGGCAATTTGAAATTCCGCAGTGGGATGGATCGTGGTTGTCCTCGGGAGGAATGTTCAGGTGAGGAGGAGACTATGGACCATTTTCTGCTTCGTTGCCCTTTTAACATAGAGGTATACAAACAGGTGGGGCGGGCCCTCGGTGTTCCTTTCCTCTCCAGGCTGGGTTATGCTGAGTGGGTGTATGGAGCATTCAATACTGGTGGGGGCTTTTGTTTGGATACACTTTTTTTAGTTAGCTTAGTAGTCCGTTATTACACCTGGAACGCACGGTGTCAGGTCACCCTTCGGCGTAAAATCCTTCCTGTTCAGGTGGTGGTGTGTGACATTCTGCATGAGGTGGGGAAGATTCGGGCGCTTGAGAGAGACAAGTGGGGTCAGAGGGCTTGGTTGAAGGCGTGGAGGGGTTTCAAGCCTCCCTGACTGCCAGGAGTCTCTGTCCTGGGTGTGGCTTTCTGTCTCTTATCACCCTAGATTTTTTCTTAATGCTCAGTTTTTGATAAATGGCTGCATACATAGGTGATGGGTTGTGCCTCTTAGGCCCTCTCTGCTGCTTTATGTAAATAGTTTTCTAAAAATGTTGGAAGTGGATTATGTATATATTGTATATATTCTGCACATGGATGTGTATTCCTTTGTTTTCTGTTGGAATATTGTACTATAGTTATGTTTTTTACTTTTGTATAAAATATGTTGCTTGATTCTTTTCAATAAAAGATCAATAGTGCCCCATCATTGGTGTCAGTGGGAGGAATAGTGCCCCATCATTGGTATCATTGGGAGGAATTGTACCCCATCATTGGTGTCATTGGAAGGAATAGTGCCCCATCATTGGTGTCATTGGAAGGAATAGTGCCCCATTGTTCATACCAGTGGGAGGAATAATGTCCATTAATGATGTCAGTGGAAGGAATAGTGCCCCATCATTGGTGTCAGTGGGAGGAATAGTGCCCCATCATTTGTGTCAGTGGGAGGAATAGTGCCCCATCATTGGTGTCAGTGGGAGGAAGAGTGCCCCGTCATTGGTGTCAGTGGGAGGAATTGTGCCCTATCATTGGTGTCATTGGAAGGAATCACGTCCCCATTGTTCATACCAGTGGGAGGAATAATGCCCATTAATGATGTCAATGTCAGTGTCAGTGGGAGGAATAGTGCCCTGAAGGCTCTGAGGAAGAGGCAAAGCCTCGAAACGTGTCAGCCGTCATTTGTCAAGGACAGAGGACATTTATATAGACTGCTCCAGATGTTTGTATTTGATATGCTGGTTAATACCATTGTTTGTGAAGTCACTTTTTACTAATAAAGCCTATATTGAGGATAATGCGCTAGGCCGGTGCGCCCTTTTTTTATTCTTTGTTTGTATCTCCATCTTTGGCACTGAGGGTAGTGAGATAACCGGAGGAGAGGCGGCTGTGCTGTTGGCTGTCATGTCCCCTCTCCCCGTTGGCACCCCACTACTTTCACAGTATCTCTCCCCCCCCCCCCCCCCTGCACTGCACATTGTCCATGGTTGGGTACAATTGAAATCTGTCAATGTTTATTAATGCCACATGCCGATCTTTAGTATAATAGGTAATCCCCATACTACTATTTACAATAAACTACTAGAGGTAAAAAAAAAAAAAAAAAAAAGCACTGTTATGTGTTCACACATCACAAAAAAACCCCCCAAAAAAAAAAAAAAAAAAAAAAAAAAAAAAGTGCAGGGATAACTTACTAATCAATAAATGAACAATAACGATGGAACCCTCTAATGTATGAAAATCTCAACACACTTCAATATCACCACAATACCTCTCTCTGTGATATGTAACGTCACATATAACACATCAAACTGAAAACAAGACATAAAAATTATGGTGGAAACTCCTCCTATAGGTATTTGCCATACAGAATAACTTCAGGTGTAATAATTCCAGAGATATGTAATTTCACATGTAATACAAATCAAAAGTAAAATAAGGCATATATCTTTTTTTAAAACTTAGCAGGAATGGTGGAAACCCCTCTGCAGATATTTGTCATACAATTTAACTTCAAAAGCAACAACTTTTTAGTTGGAAGGTTCACATCATTATAGCACTTTTTTTTTTATATTGTTACACTTAATTGTATATGTTTTAGTTACTATTATAATGTGAATTATTGCACGTGAAGTTAAATTTTCCACCACCCATGCTAAGTCCATGTCTTTATGGACCTTGCTTTGTGCACTGGTGTGCAGTCATGTTGGAACAGGAAGGGGCCATCCCCAAACTCCTCCCACAAAGTTGGGAGCATGAAATTGCCCAAAATGTCTTGGTATGCTGACGCCTTAAGAGTTCCCTTCACTGGAACTAAGGGGCCAAGCCCAACCCCTGAAAAACAACCCCACTCCATAATTCCCCCTCCACCAAATGATTTGTACCAGTGCACAAAGAAAGGTCCATAAAGACATGGATGAGCGAGTTTGGGATGGAGGAACTTGACTGGCCTGCACAGAGTCCTGACCTCAGCCTGATAGAACACCTTTGGAATGAATTAGAGCAGAGACTGTGAGCCAGGCCTTCTTTCCAACATCAGTCAATGACCCCACAAATACGTCTCTGGAAGAATGGTCAAACATTCCCATAGGCACACTCCTAAACCTTGTGGACAGTCTTACCAGAAGAGTTGAAGCTGTTATAGCTGCAAAGGATGGGCCAACTCAATATTGAACCCTACAGACTAAGACTGGGATGACATTAAAGTTTGGGGTGCACACCCTAATGCATTAGGCTGTACACTTCTATGAACTAACCACAAAGTTTATACAGTTCTCTGGGACTGTGGAGTCAGGGAACAGAAGGGGGAGTCATCTGATATAAATCTGCTCATTCCTCCGCCCTTCTTCTGCTTTTATCCAGAGAGCTCAATCTAGGCAGAGTTTGCTGATCCTGTGTGAGCAGTAGGACAAGGCCATCCAGCACCCAGGGCAAAGATGCCAAATTTTGTAGTTCTCTAAAGCATTGTAAGCCATCTTAATGAAATGCCACCAATTAATTATCCTTGCTGTATGCTCCAAGGGGTCAACGGGTTTCACAACCTGCTTCCTCAGGACCACCTTAGCTTAATAGCAAAGAAATGGCCTAGTCAAAAGAAAAAAAACATACATAAGCAACGTATCATATAATGTACAGAGTCTTAGATACAAGTTATGTTAGGCATATTTTGTCACACTTACGCATCGCTTTAAGAGTATAGCTTTCCGATGGCGACAGCATATTTAACATGGATATATCTTAAGCCCAGATTGTAGTTTGTATATAGGTGGACGTTATGGCAAATGCATATATATATATATACAAACCTATAAATACCAGGGTGTTGGCAAACAATCAAATATATCATATTACAGTATATAGCATGAAAAGGCCCTATTGCTGCAACCATTTTGGAGCATAGCAAAAAGGACAGCTGCTGCAACAATCCGTTTGCATAACCAAAGAATTTCTACACAAATTGTCAGAAAAAGTCTCAGGGAAGCTCATCTGCATGATTGTCGTCCTCATCCGCGTCTCCACCTGACTGCAGTTCGTTGTCTTGAGCAAATGCTCACATTTGATGGCCTCTGGCACTGGAGAGGTGTTCTCCCGGTTTTCTTTTCAGTTCAGCTCATGAAAAATAGGGGCAAAAACAAGTGTTGCGTTTATAATTTTGTTCAGTATGTGTGTATATATATATATATATATATATATATATATATATATATATATTCTTTTGCCATAAGGTTCCCTTATATACAAATTTTTATTGATTGCAATCTGAACTTGCGATGTATCCACGTCCATATCCACATTGAATATGCTGTCGCCATCGGAAAGCTATACTCTTAATGTGATGTGTGACAAAATATGCCTAGTAACTTGCATCTATGACTCTATACATTATATGATACGTTGCTTATGTATGTTTTCGTCTTTTGACTAGTCCATTTCTTTGCTATTAAGCTAAGGTGGTCCTGAGGAAGCAGGTTGGGAAACTCGTTGACCCCTTGGATCATGGAGCAAAGATAATTGGTGGCATTTCATTAAGATGGCTTACACTGCTTTACAGAACTGCTTTCCATGTTTTTTTTTTTAATATTTCTAATGTGACTTTGTAATAAATACATATTTAAATAAAAAAAAAAAAATAGATTTGTGTGACCATCTTTCTCTGGTACCAGTAAAGTCCAAAATACAAAAGGTTTTTGGTAGATGGGAATATATATGGATTAGGTGCCTTCTATTATTCCTTATATTTGCTCATGTTATCACAAGAATGTCAGAACCCAGAGGACTTGAAAGGTCGGAGCAACCAGTGGGGTACAGAATAATTGGGTGGCCCTTACGGAGGAGGGGGTATCACTACACACACACACACACACACACACACACACACACACACACACACACACACACGTAACTGCAGATCCAAGAGGTTACATAGAAATAGAATCTCTGACCCACCCTGGGGAGTAGACAGGGGCGGAGTTTCTGGCCGCAGTTAAATTGGCAAGTTTGTATGGGGCCATACCACAGCTGCGTCCAGAGGGGGTGTTTAGCCCCTTCTGAACATAATAGTCTATCTGAATGAGGCCTAAGGCCAGAGGCGTAACTAGAACCTTCAGGGCCCCGATGCAAGAAACCATGAAGGGCCCCCCAGACCCCTGGCCAGGGTCCTTCCCTTCAAGCCTGGGGCTCTTCCCACTAATCCTGGGGCTCTTTAATCTCATTGCATGGCCTTTTATTATGGTCCCGCATCAGGATCCTTTCACAAGTTCTGCAGTGGGCCCCCTTCCTGCAATCTTGGGGCCTCCCCACAGTGGTGAAATGCCAGGGCCCGGTCGCAAGTGTGACCTTTGAGATCCTAGAAGTTCACCCACTGGTTTGCTACCGGGCCCCCTGGAGCATGGGGCCTGGTAGCGATTGCAACCCCTGCAACCCCTGCAATTACACCCCTGCCTAAGGCTCCTTTCACACAGGTGAACTGTTCAGATCCGTCTGTCAGTTTTTTTGGCGGATCTTAACAGTCCCCCCCATGCATCTCTGTGGGGCATCAGATGTCAGCGGAGACATGTCCTCTGACATCCGATCCGTCAAATCTGGATGGATGGAAACCCGTTCCCATCCAATTCCCCCATAGAGATGTATGGGGCTCTGACAGCTGTGTCTCTGCACACAGTGCGGAGAACAGCTGTCATTCTCTTGCTCAGCGGGGGATTGGCGGATCGATCCCCCGCTGAGATAAAACGGAGTGCGTCCCGACGGACGGACAGTGGGAAAGGGGCCTTAGGATTCATAAACTGCATTCTGACCTCTGTGTGTGGGTGCAGTGCGTTTTTGATGAGACTTTTAGGAAGTGATTATCCTTAGCACACCTTCGCCTACACGGGTGATTACATCTCTTTGCATTTGAGAGATTTACAGTATCTTACAAAAGTGAGTACACCCCTCACATTTTTGTAAATATTTTATTCTATCTTTTTCATGTGACAACACTGAAGAAATGACACTTTGCTGCTGTAAAGTAGTGAGTGTACAGCTTGTATAACAGTGTAAATTTGCTGTCCCCTCAAAATAACTCAACACACAGCCATTTTGTTTTTTGAGAGGACAGAAAATTTACACTGTTATACAAGCTGTACACTCACTACTTTACATTGTAGCAAAGTGTCATTTCTTCAGTGTTGTCACATGAAAAGATATAATAATAACTATGTCTCAACTTTATTCTTCCTGTATTACCTGAACATTGATAGCCCCTGCGTGGGCGATATTTGTGTTGTATTGAATTTTTTAGTCTCCTCGAAAAACAATAAATATATTGAAACAGAAAAAATAAAAAACAATCATGGACTTGAAAAGATATAATAAAATATTTACAAAAATGAGAGGGGCGTACTCACTTTTGTAAGATACTGGAACGACTTGTTGGATATCATTTCATCAACACAAACACTGGAGAAACAGTGATGCTAACGAGATTAGCAGTAAAATTGGTCAATAGCAAAATAATTAATTGCAGTCTAGCCCTTGCCTTTTTTTTTTTTTTAACCACTTTACCTCCGCTCACATGGGAGGCTACTGCGGCAAAGTGCCGCGATCCCGTCCAGCGACGTAGACCTACGTCACTGGACTCCGCCCCCTGTGGGCGGCGCTCGCGCGCCGCCGGAGGCTCGCTCCTGCTGTGTTCATTCACAGCGGGAGTCGGGCCAGGGGAGGAGCAGCGGCGATTGCCGCTGCTCTGCCCCGATCGTCGGGGATCGAGTCTGGAGATCCACCCACTGTGTGTAAACAGAGCGGGCGGATCTCCATAGTGACAGGGACTGACAGATCGGAGTGTTCAGCATAGCTGGACATCCGATCTGTCCTTTTGTCACTCAGTCACCTCCCCCCACACACGTCAGTAAGCACCAGGCATACATTAACCCCTCCCTCTCCAATAAAATTAACCCCTTCCCTGCCAGTGTCATTTTTACAGTAACAGTGCATATATATATAGCACTGATTACTGTAGAAATGTCACTGGTACCCCCAAAAGTGTCAAAAATGTCAGTCAAGGGTCCGATCTGTCCGCCGCAATGTCGCAGTCCCGCAAAAAAAAAAAAAAAAAAAAAAAAAAAAAAATCGCAGATCACCGCCATTACGCGTTAAAAAAAAAACACCAAAAATGACAAAAATCTTTCCCTTAGTTAGTAAACGCAATAACTTTTGCGCAAACCAATCAAAATACGCTTATTGTGATTTTTTTTACCAAACATAGGTAGCAGAAAACAAATTGGCCAAAAATTTAAAAAAATTTTGATTTTTACATTTTTTTGGGGGGAATTTCATATAAAAAAAATGTGAAAAATATTGTTATTTTTTCAAAATAAAACGCTCTTTTTTTGTTTATAGCGCAAAAAGTAAAAATCGCACAGGTGATCAAATACCACCAAAAGAAAGCTCTGTTTGTGGGGAAAAAAAGGATGTAAATTTCGTTTGGGTACGGCGTCGCACGACCGCGCAATTGTCAGTTAAATTCGCACAGCGCCGAATCGCAAAAAGTGGCCTGGACGGAAGACAGCAAAATCCTCCGGTGGTAAAGTGGTTAAAGTTCTTTTTAATCCCTCCTATAGATGGAAGTGGCAGCAGAATGCAGTCATGGAACAAACCTAATATACTCCACTGACCCCTAGTGGAGAAATTTCTAGTTTCATCAGTAGTCAGTTTTTTTATATTTTTGTTTTATTTCTCAATAAAAATAAAATTAAAAAGACAACATCCATCATTGGATCTTTCAGTGGGTACAATCCTCCTTTGAAAATGATTTCTTCCAAAGTGACAAAGACTATTACGCCAAAAATTTGCAGACACCTGACGTCACACGTATATGAGCTTTTTGGATATCTCACTCACAAACCATAGGTATGAATATGGATGTTAGCCCCTCTCCCCTCCATCGCCATGACTTTTGCAGGTTTCTGACACTCTTTCCACAAGATTTTGAAGTAAGTCTGGGGAATTTGCGCCCATTTGGCCTCTTTCACACAGAGCGGACTGTATTGCGATCCGCTCCGGCACTTTTTTTCTTTTACGGACACGGATGACACTTGTGTCATCCGGTCCGTATGTCCATATATCATCCCATCCGTTTGCGGGTGATATACGGACATAATGCATGTCTATGGGGATTGCGGATGTCAGCGGGATGACACCGCTGACATCCGATTTTACGTCTTTTCCGTTTTTTAAACGGAAGAAAAATAGGGTTCTGTTCCGTTCCAAAAAACGGAACAGAACTGAAAGGAAGAAAATCGGATGTCAGCGGATGGTCAAAATCGGATGTCCCATTGACATTATGTCCGTATATCACCTGCAAATGGATGGGGTGATATACGGACATACAGAACACCCGTGTGAAAGAGGCCTTAATGTGTGCAGTAAAGTTGAGGTCTTGGCTCAGTGCAGGCCTCTCAATTCTTCCACAGCAAATTCATCAAACCATGGAGGAGATTTCCTGAAACTGGTGCATTCAGAAACCGGTGCAGCTGTGCTTCGTAATTAATCAAGCTTTGACAATAAAACCTGGAAGCAGATTGGTGCACTCTGTAAAGCCCCGTACACACGCACCGATTGTCGGCCGACCGATCGGCCGTCTTTTGTCCAGTGTTGTTGTGTTGGTTGGAATGTGCTCTAGACTGCACACAAATTTTGTCGGCCAACAACAACCAACTGCAGAAGTGATGTCATGTGATGGTTAACTTTTCGTGTGTTTTTTCTTCTCTGAGCATGCCCAGTCTTGCACATCTGATGTTTGTCGGCCGAAGTCTGTACTGACTGACGAACAATCGGCCGTTCTGTTGTTGGCCAACAAAAATTTTATAGCATGCAGAACAGATTTTGTTCGGCCGAAAAGTCGCAGTCGGTTGTCGGAAGCATCATACTAACAAGCCGACAATCGGCCGATCGGACGTTGGCCGAACATTTACGGCTGACAATCGGTACGTGTGTACGGGCCTTTAGTTACCAGTTTTAGTAAATCTCCCAACAAGTCTTATTGGAGCTGGCATTGTGCACAGGGATGCTGGATCATCAAAGGACCTTCCCCAAACTGTTACCACAAGGTTGTCCAAATCACTTTTTATGCAAAATAACCTTCACTTGAAGCCCCTGAAGTCAATAAACTGGAGGGGTGTCATACATATAACCATATAGCAGGCATCATGGTCAGGGGCCCACAAACCTGTGGCCATATACAGATAAAAGTGATCTCAGACTGTTTCAGCCATGTTGTCAAGTTTTAGCTCCGGCTTCTTTTACCATTTCTTTGTACCTGTCCTCCTTTCACCTTTTTGGGGCACCAGTTTTGCAGCCAACTTTCCTATAACCTCATCTCATACAGCCATGGTACAATGAAGCTTGATGAATAATAAACAGTTCCAAAGGGGAACCTAAACTTAAATATTACCTAATCTTATTGGGGTGGTTATAGAGGAAAAATTGGCTGCAATACTTTTTTTCTGGAGAAAATGCTGCTTTAAAACCAGACCTCAGATATTCAGACACGTGGTCTCTGGTGAAGGAAGCAATGGTGTAGCATGGGTTGCCAGCACCAAGCAAGAGTTGTGCCCCCTAAAGTGTGAGCTGTTAGCACTTCCTGAGTCCTTTTCACCAGAATATATTCTGAACGACATAAATCTATTTTTTACAGTAAATATAGTAGGAAAATCTGTGCCTTACCAAGTTCCTATGTGTCTGGACATTCTGATCCACATACACCCTGCTAAGTGAGCACCCCCCCCCACTCTATACCGCACCTCCCACTCCTATACCCCACCCCCTCATTGTGCAGCTCCCACTCTATATACCCCACCCCCTCATTGTGCAGCTCCCACTCTATATACCCCACCCCCTCATTGTGCAGCTCCCACTCTATATACCCCACCACCTCATTGTGCAGCTCCCATTCTATACCCCACCCCCTCATTGTGCACCCCCCACTCTATACCCCACCCCCTCATTGTGCACCTCCCACTCTATACCCCACCCCCTCATTGTGCACCTCCCACTCCTATAACCCTCCCCCTTATTGTGCACCTCCCACTCTATACCCCACCCCCTCATTGTACACCTCCCACTCCTATACCCCACCCCCTCATTGTGCACCTCCCACTCCTATACCCCACCCCCTCATTGTGCACCTCCCACTCCTATACCCCACCCCCTCATTGTACACCTCCCACTCCTATAACCCACCCCCTCATTGTGCACCTCCCACTCCTATACCCCACCCCCTCATTGTGCACCTCCCACTCCTATACCCCACCCCCTCATTGTGCACCTCCCACTCTATACCCCACCCCCTCATTGTGCAGCTCCCATTCTATACCCCACCCCCTCATTGTGCACCTCTTACTCTATACCCCACCCCCTCATTGTGCACCTCCCACTCTATATACCCCACCCCCTCATTGTGCAGCTCCCATTCTATACCCCACCACCTCATTGTGCACCTCCCACTCTATACCCCACCCCCTCATTGTGCACCTCCCACTCCTATACCCCACCCCCTCATTGTGCACCTCCTATACCCCACCACCTCATTGTGCACCTCCCACTCTATACCCCACCCCCTCATTGTGCACCTCCCACTCTATATACCCCACCACCTCATTGTGCAGCTCCCATTCTATACCCCACCACCTCATTGTGCACCTTCCAATCTATACCCCACCACCTCATTGTGCACCTCCCACTCTATACCCCACCCCCTCATTGTGCAGCTCCACTCCATACACTACCCCACCCCATTGTGCACACCTCCAGTCCCTCCACCCCAAATCCATATAACCCTCCTTCCCCCAGGCTCATTGGCAGTTGAAGGAGTTCCAGTTCCCCCAAAGAGGGAGCATGTACAGACCCAACCCTCCTGCCTCTTCTCACCCAAAACCCTTCCTCATTTTGCACCCAGGGCAACCACCCCTGTAGCCCCGCCCACACTCCACCACAGGAAGGGAGGATCAGAGTTCAGATTAGCTAAACTTCCCCTACAGTGGAGATCATGTGAGCAAAGGCACAAACAAGCTGAAGTTTGACATGCTAAAGTATAGCCAGCAATCCCATTAAGATCCGTATTCTGCTCTAACAGACAGGAACTATAGGGAGCTTTAAAGCAACTCTGTCACCATTAGACCCCGGTTTACACAGATGTGATTTGTAATGTGAGTAGGATCGCATTGAATCGCATTACAAGTGAAAGAAGAAAAAAAAAAAAAAAAAACTAAGCACTCCCTGCAAAGAAAACCATTAAAACTAACCCGTCCCACTGCAAATCTTAAGCAACTGACACTTCCAGGTGTCATATTCTTGATCCTCTGCGGTGTGCTGTGGTTTCTTCCACCAGCCCCTATCGGGTTGATTTACTAAAACTGAAGAGTGCAAAATCTGGTGCAGCCCCACATAGAAACCAATCAGCTTCCAGAGAGTTTTTTTGTCAAAGCCTAACTCAACAAGCTGAAATTAGAAGCGGATTGGCTACTCTGCACAGCTGCACCAGATTTTGCACTCTCCAGTTTTGGTAAATCTAAAGCTGGATACACACTATCCAACTTTTATGGTTAGATTTCCTTCAGATTTACCTTTTCTATGTAGTGCAGGGGCCTGCCAGATTGCATACAAATTGAAAGTGTTTAGGTTTGATCTCATATTATATGGTTTTGGTAAGTCTAAAGGAAAAAGTCTTCAGAAAATCTTATAGTATGTATGGCCCATAGGTCTTTGTGTCCTCTAGTGATGTGTGGACCAGTGGAAGGAACCATGAGTGAAGAGGGAGACTGAGGATCCAACACCCCCAGAAATGTCCATAGTTCTTCATAGTTCTTCAGGGGGAGCAAAGATCAAGAGCGTGGGCGGCAGGGCAGGTAAGCATTATTTTCTTTGCAAGTAGTGCATTTTTTTTTTTTAAATAGCAGCATTTTAAGGGTTACAAGAAAACTTTCTGAAACATTTTAACTGCTTGTTGTAGATACTGCTCCTCAGTATGCCTGTGTGAAACGAGTCTTGAAGAGACAGTAAACTGCTGTTATTAGGTTTAGGGGGGGGGGGAGGGGAGGGGGCAGAATAATAATACTAAAATGGCTTCATGTCGACCATCTGCAGCAAAGCATTTATTCACAATGGATTTCCAGTCTTCGGCTACATTTGGCAAAAGAACGCATAGCCTACAACGTCATAGCGGAATAAAAATGGCTCCACAATGGTCAGCCTCTTATTCCACTTTTAGACCAGGTCAGATGAATCATTTCTACCAGTCCATCATACCCATTTAATACTGCCGAGAAGCAATTCTTCCATCTTCTCGTCTCAATACAGTAACACATTTCAACATAAAAAGAAAAAAAAAAAAATGTCCAAATAATTTAAATAAGTCTAGCAAGTTCATAGTTTAGTCAGCGACCAGATCACAGCTTAGTAACTGTACATTGGCTCCTGGGGATCAGCTTCACCCGTTTGGCCAGCTTGTGTCGGGGAAGGTTCCTGCTCTGTTTGTTCTGTAGGCGTGTCCTCTGTAGAGGGCGGAGTTTCACCCACAGTTACTGCCCTCCAAGTAAGAGGTCCCTCTGTGGCAATTTGACCTCCGAGGGGAGCTATGGAGTTCACAAAGGTGGTGAGGTTAATGAAGTGTGCTACGGGGTGCGAGCCAGCGGCCTCCTGAGACGCGGTGATGGCCAGCTCAGCTGGCCGGTTATGAAGCACGGCGCTGCCGCTCACAGCATCGAAAGTCACGGTGAGGATGGAGCTGTCCAGTTGGAGCTGGCGGTCAGAGCCAGTCAGGTGGCCCACAGCCACTGGCTGCAAGCTAGCAAACTGTGCACCCGCTGTGGTGGTGATAGGAGTTACTGTGATGTTGGTCAGTCCCACAGTGCAAGACGGGGTGGGGACGTTCCCGTCACTAATTGTCACCACAACCTGCAACAAGAACAAAAATTAACAGGAGGGGAGTCAAACATATATCAATTACTGAATCTTATTATCTTTTTAAAAAGGAAATAAAAATAAATCTATGTTTTTATTTATACGGATAAAAATAATAACCCCCTTTTTTGCCAATGTAACTATGTACATACCATAACTGGATAACACCCCTGGAAGCTGGCAACGCTACTCCAATGATCTCCACTTGCTTCCGGGTCTGAGCGGCTAGTCTAATGTATTGTGAACACAAGAAGTTGGCTGCTCAGCACGGGGCACCATCCAGAGAATGTAAGCAAAGTGTTCTCAGATTGGACAAGGTGGAGAGTGTGATGTCCCTGCCCTGCCCCTCCATCTGGTCCAATCAGAAAGCCCTTTGCATGCATTCAGAAAGTGCAAAGCATTCTCTGAATGATGCCCATGCTTAGAGGCCGACCTCCTATGTTCAGAATATATCATGCATATGATCCTATATGCATGCATGAGGCCGACCACTCAGTACGAGACCCAAAATAAAGTGGAGATCATTGGAGTAGTGGTTTCTACTTCAGTGATTTCCACCTTCCAGGGGCATCAAACAGGTATGGAATTTACAAAAGGAAAGTGACCAGCCCGTGAAAAACAATTAGTCTCTTTCACCCAGCGCTTCTGACAAAACAGTGCAACAAAACTAATGTAGGTTATTGTAAATAATAATAGCTGGTGCTATATTAAATTAAAATTATACACTCATGCTTCTATTGTCCATATAAAATATAAATATATTGAATATTAAACCTATAAAGGATTTGAATGACAGAGGAATACTGTCCTATCGGAAGTGCTGCTAATGTGGACATTGTTTAATATTCAATACATTTATATTTTATATGGAGAATAGAAGCATGAGTGTATAGGTATGGTATATTGTTATACTGATCCAAGCTGACCAGTGTAACTGTAAAAATATACCATACCTGAAATTCATCTTTAAAGTACAAGTTCACCTTTATAAAAAAAAAAAAAGGTAACAAAAAATATGCAGCATTTTTTTTTGTTAGGAGCCTGTAAAGCAGCCTTTTTCAACCAGGGTGCCCAGGCACTGTGTGGTGCCTTGAGTTTTCTTCAGGGGTGCCTTAGCAAAATGCCTAAAAATTAATCAAAAATTTGTATACAAGCCAGCAGGTGGATCAAGACTGCCTTTTAGTTACACAAAGCAATGCGTTTCCATTATGCACCATTACGACTTCTAGACATTGGGGTCCGAACAACCAATGACGTCATCAGTTGATAAGGAGGATGTCTGCTGCCTCCACAGAATCCTTGTTTGACCCTCCCCTGCCCCTCTCCCTCAGCAGTGGGGTGACATTAGCTGACTGATGCAGGGAAATTGAGGGAGAAGAGAAACATTGGAATACTAGTCAGTACCAGTGTGCAAAAGTATATTTGATTTGGAAGAATAAATCACCTCTAACGTTGGGTGTCCTACATGTGGATTTTGCTGCATCCTATAAAGCTAAAACAATAGTTTTTTTACATTTTAGAATGGGGGTATCTAGAGACTGTCCATAATTTTAATGGGTACCTTGAGATTGTCTAAAATTTTAAAGGGTGCCTTGACTGAAAAAAAGGTTGAGAAATACTGCTGTAAAGCATTGCACCCGGGATCAGCAGATCGTGGGCGTAATGCCATGGTCCTGCAAGACTGGCTGTGTAGCTGTCTGTCCATACCGCTGATACGGGTTGAGAACTACAAGCCGACAACCGCATCGACACCCAACAGACAACTGAATGAATGACGCGGCCAGGTGGGCGAAGCCCCGCACAGCTGCGTTCATTTTAGATTATGACAGTGAGCGGGGAGGATCCCCCACTTGCTGTCCAAACGGAGGATCGGGGGCAGGTGCATCTAACATTTTACATGTTACACCCTGAATATAGGACATGTTACAAAAGGTGAACGTATCCTTTAAATCAGGGGTCTTCAAACTATGGCCCTCCAGTTGTTCGGGAACTACAATTCCCATCATGCCTTGTCATGTCTGTGAATGTCAGAGTTTTACAATGCCTCATGGGATGTGTAGTTCCGCTGGAGGGCCGTAGTTTGAGGATCCCGGCTTTAAAATGATGTAGGGAACTGAGTCTATATAGCAACTGTAACCCTTTTCCCCTTTTGCTTCCTAAACCTCTCCATTGATCCTGATCACAGGCAGTATCTGTGGCCAGTAGTGAGCTTGAGACAAGAGTGGGCCAAAAACCTGAATATATTTTCAGCTGTCAACATATGGGTCTACTGGTAGTTTCCACATGCAATTACCTATGAAGTTAGCCTCAACACTTGGACATACAGTCCGGTCCATAAATATTGGGACATCGACACAATTCTAATCTTTTTGGCTCTATACACCACCACAATGGATTTGAAATGAAATAAACAAGATGTGCTTTGATTTATGAAAGTCTGCAGTTAAACTTTCACTTTTTAATACTTGGTTGCAAATCCTTTGCAGTCAATTACAGCCTGAAGTCTGGAACGCATAGACATCACCAGACGCTGGGTTTCATCCCTGGTGATGCTCTGCCAGGCCTCTACTGCAACGGTCTTCAATTCCTGCTTGTTCTTGGGGCATTTTCCCTTCAGTTTTGTCTTCAGCAAGTGAAATGCATGCTCAATCGGATTCAGGTCAGGTGATTAACTTGGCCATTGCATAACATTCCACTTCTTTCCCTTAAAAAACTCTTTGGTTGCTTTCGCAGTATGCTTCGGGTCATTGTCCATCTGCACTGTGAATCACCGTCCAATGAGTTCTGAAGCATTTGGCTGAATATGAGCGGATAATATTGCCCGAAACAGTTCAGAATTCATCCTGCTGCTTTTGTCAGCAGTCACATCATCAATAAATACAAGAGAACCAGTTCCATTGGCAGCCATACATGCCCACGCCATGACACTACCACCACCATGCTTCACTGATGAGGTGGTATGCTTTGGATCATGAGCAGTTCCTTTCCTTCTCCGTACTCTTCTCTTCCCATCACTCTGGTTCAAGTTGATCTTGGTCTCATCTGTCCATAGGATGTTGTTCCAGAACTGTGAAGGCTTTTTTAGATGTTGTTTGGCAAACTCTAATCTGGCCTTCCTGTTTTTGAGGCTCACCAATGGTTTACATCTTGTGGTGAACCCTCTGTATTCACTCTGGTGAAGTCTTCTCTTGATTGTTGACTTTGACACACATACACCTACCTCCTGGAGAGTGTTCTTGATCTGGCCAACTGTTGTGAAGGGTGTTTTCTTCACCAGGGAAAGAATTCTTCGGTCATCCACCACAGTTGTTTTCCGTGTTCTTCCGGGTCTTTTGGTGTTGCTGAGCTCACCGGTGCGTTCTTTTTTAAGGATGTTCCTAACAGTTGATTTGGCCACACCTAATGTTTTTGCTATCTCTCTGATGGGTTTGTTTTGTTTTTTCAGCCTAATGATGGCTTGCTTCACTGATAGTGACAGCTCTTTGGATCTCATAGTGAGAGTTGACAGCAACAGATTCCAAATGCAAATAGCACACTTGAAATGAACTCTGGACCTTTTATCTGCTCCTTGTAAATGGGATAATGAGGGAATAACACACACCTGGCCATGGAACAGCTGAGCAGCCAATTGTCCCATTACTTTTGGTCCCTTAAAAAGTGGGAGGCACATATACAAACTGTTGTAATTCCTACACCTTTCACCTGATTTGGATGTAAATACCTTCAAATTAAAGCTGAAAGTTTGCAGTTAAAGCACATCTTGTTTGTTTAATTTCAAATCCATTGTGGTGGTGTATAGAGCCATAAAGATTAGAATTGTGTTGATGTCCCAATATTTATGGACCTGACTGTACATCTCCAAGATCAAAACATTCAGGGGTATGGGAAATGAATACGTCCATGCACACCTACACAGGTTGAACTGGATGGACTATTGTCTTTATTTAACCTCAACTACTATGTAACTATGTATGCAACTATCGTAAGGTTTCATCACATGCCTAGTTTGTATTGTCTAGGTTCACTTTAAAAACCTGCAGACATCTCCACCCTCAATTGCAGAGACTCTGATAACGAAGGCCAGTCATACATGTATCAGCAGGGACCGGCTGAATTTTAATCCATGTATGGGCAGGCTGGTTGTACACAAGTCAGTCAGTCAATCGATCGACTAATGTACACCCAGTCTTTTGGAAAATTCCCTCTTGATCAGCGCCGGAGATGCGGAGTGTATTCTGATGGCAGGGAAATCTTCCCGCTGTCTGAATACAATAGCTCAGCAGGAGGGAGTCTTTTTTTTGTTCAACCCGCTAGTTTAATAAAAGAAAAAGGACGGCCCAAATCCTAGTAGACGCTATCTTTTTTTAGTTCAACCCAACAGGCTGAACAAAAAGAACTAAGGAGCTCGGGAGAAGATCCTTCACTAACAATCCGATGTTAGTACGGCAATCTCCCTGACTGAGCTATTGTGACCGCCCCCCCCCCCCCCCCCACCACCACACCTTTCGGCCGGTTTCTGTCGGACTGGCTGCTGTACACACTGGACGAATTTTGGCTGGTTTCTATTGAACCGGCCGATACCGCCTGATATTCGGCCAGTGTGTACAGGGCTTAAGGGTCTGTGTCAACAGATTTGGGCTTGCTGTAGCCGCTGGTCAATGTATTTTAACAGAGAGGAGAGTCCCACTATCAGAATGCAATGTCGCAGTGGGGGGGGGGGGATTCCATCATCCACCTCATTTCTGTGGATGAAGGAAACCATTAACGAACAAAACAAAAAGAAAAAACAACAATCAGTCTATGGCCAACTTTGGTATTTGCAGCCAGCCAGGATGGCGGCATAGAGGTCAATAATCTGCACCCATAAACTCAGGGTCTTACCTGCTGCAGAGTCTCCACAGCGGAGCCATCCTCCTCCGCAGCGCCACTTGTGAACTCAACCTCCTTGCCGCTGTACTCAGTGAACTCAGAGTCTTCATGTGTTACTTCTTCCTCCTCTGTATCTTTATCCTGGTCTATGTGGGTTCCAGCCAACCGCAGTGATTTATCTGGCTCAATTTCGTCATCTTCTTCCCCATCCAGAACCGGCTAAAACAGACAAAGATATCCCCACTGACACTTACAGACAAGGTAAATTACTAAATATTACAGTGATTTTGTATTTTTTAGTGAAGCAGATCATGTAGGTACACAACACCTGCAGTGTGCCCTTATAAGAAAAAGATGGAACTAAACCCCTCTATCGTTTTCAGCCAAGGAAGCGGCCATCTTGGCCTCTGATTTTCAACTGCCATGGTGCTGCACATTTGATTAGTTAGGACACCGGACATTTGATGGTTTGACAGTTTGGTTGAGAGGACAGCCAATGTGACAATTACATTCCCAGCACGTGCCGGCAAGGTAACTATTTTTGAAACTGGTAAATCGATGGGTTTAATTCCACTTTATGAAAAAAATAAATAATCAGATTTTCACTCAGAAAATATTCACCGGTGAAAGTGACAGTGAACACCAAATTATTCCTAGTGAACCCATCACCAACAAGACATAAAGCTATTTTGTGTATTGACCAAAATTTCTATGATTTCCCCATCACTGCTTCTCAATTGGATGTACAATGGATCCCCAACACACTTGGCACCCAGTGAAAGATACGTGAACAGTCAGATCTGATGGGCCATCGAGTGGATTCTGATTACCTGGAAAAAGCTTACTGATGATGCGTCAATCCCTGGAAATCCTTGTAGATAAGTCATCTCCTCAATCGGCTCAGACATAACCTAGCGCAGAGTAGGGTTACCTTTAACACATATTTACACTACTATACTGCTACTATGGGGTCAGTGCACCCACAGGTGATACTTCACAATGCTTAAGTATTTTGGGCTTGCAGTGATTAGCTAGTATAGGAAAAGGAAGGTGAAAAAAAATGCACCCCGAGAGGAGCTTTCGGGAACACGTAACATGTTCCATCTCTATTTAGATTGAAACATGTAACATGTTCCTGATCCTGCAGCTGCTTCCTGATTCCCACACTCCCATGGACAGAAGGTCCGGGGTCTTCTCCCCAAACCTGCTGTCACCATTTAAAAAGAGCGGGGCTCTGCCCACACAGCTGCGTCATTCATTCACAGAGTTCTGTGAATGAATTAATTAAGTACCGACCGCTATCTGCTGATCATGGGTGCAATGCTTTCCAAGGCTCCTACAAAAAAAATAAATAAAATTTTTTTTGCAGGTAACAAAAAATATGCAATGTGCATTTTAGGGTTGCACCAAAACGGCCCCCCCCCCCCCCCCGTGAGTACAAGTACTGATACTTTCATTCAATCACTCATTGATACTGAGTACGGATATACCTTTGCAGTGCGATTTGAGCCCATACAAAATGAATGGGCTCAAATCGCACTGCAAAGAATCACATGCGATTTCAACAGGAATGTGGTGCGAGTCCTGTCCAAATCGCGTGTGGTTTCTGGCACTGCTGCGTGAACCCAGGCTGAAGTCACCATGACAAGTTTTCCTGAAAAAAAAGTGACAGGGGAGGGATCTACAGCTGATTGACAGCCTCAGCTCTGTTCCTGTGTGCAGGGGGGGGGGGGGGGGTTGTTGTCCCTTCCTTCTTCAAATCAGCTCTCGGAGCTTTCCTCACTGAGTTCTGCAGGAGTGTAACTTCAGCACTCCGCCCCCTTTTTTCTGACCGCTCAGAAAAACTTTATAATTCGGCACTTTGAACAGATGTAGAGAAGAGAAGACTGCAGATAAACATGTACAACTTATGCAGGAGAATTTGTTTCATCTCTGTGTATCACCTGA